>NC_080672.1:256730055-256975338 GCF_030247195.1 Topomyia yanbarensis
CCGGGAACTCTAGTGATGTGGGGAAACTAACTCTCTTTTCTACTATCTGTACCATGCGCTAAAAATTAAGAATCAGATTCACGGTCCGCGCGCGATCATTCAAGAATACACGCCAATATGCGAATGGCCACATGATTATAAAATCGAATATATACACGCGAAGTCACATACACGCGACAAACAAGTTAACATACAAATGCTTGAGACCTTCACGACCATCCACGGCACCTACACCCGCGATCTCGCAAACATGATAACATCCCAGTGATAAGGTGAACGTCTCAGCGCTTATAAATTTACAAACGTGATCTCAAGCGTGAACCTAAAACTCCCGCGCTCGCCCGATCATGAGGGTCACTTCCGGAAGTCTATTCTTGGTATCAGTAGACTATGTCCATGCCATCAATTGGACCAATTGTGTCCAACAAAAAAAACACCTTTAACAGGCCGACTAGGGGACCCGGGTATCCACAAATTGAAATGCTCACAACTATGGCTTTCTTTAACCGATTTGGACATTTGTTATGGAGCGCGTTTGTGTGCTATTGGTTGGGGATTGTCTGCCCACCAGATGGCGCTTCGGAACAAATTGTGTTTTCCTCCTATTTCGTTGAACGTCGCAGCAACGCGCGATGGGTATTAGCAGGTAACATATATAAATTCGCCAATCAATGCATTGTGTAGGGAAAACTGAATTTTACTAAAGGGGTTATGTATGTTGTGCTGAGTCAAAAAATTCGAAAAAATTTTTTTCGAATGGATTTGAAGTTCATACTCAATAGTGTTTACTCAAATTCCCAACGCGGCTGAGAACTAAGCACTGAAATTTCAGCTCTTGATATCTCGCTACCTTTGAAATGCATGCGTGCATAGCTCAAACTTTACTTCGATATCGACATTTTCTAAAGATGACTTCCCGTTAGTTTCTTTGATTTGAATTATTATCTTTAATCCTAATGCCAAAGAACAAATAAAAAACTCTCGAATCCCGTTAGGGAAAATTACTGGAATTTTCTTTTTCACGAAACTTTTCGATAACTTTCCGTCACTTCTATTAAACATTTTCAAATACTTTATAATTTACATAATCTTATTAGGAACAGTTGTTTAAGAAGCTTTTTAATATTGTGTAGGAAAAGCTGAAAATTTATGAATTTTCTCTATCTGCAACGTATAAACCCTTAAGTATACCAATTAATTTAGGATACCTTTTTAACATAAACTATCGCACGAATGGGAATAGGTTTGCCGAATTTTGGAAGAAGTCGACAAAAATAATCCCTTGAAAACTACCTAAAAAGTGGTGTAGTTCGATGCAATTGAAAGAAAATATCCTCAGAAAATGGGATGTACCTATTACTGTGAATAATAAATATAGTAAAGACCCGGTTTTATCATCTCCATGGTGTATTTTAGGCTGACAAAATGAGGACATTAACTAAATCGCGACATTTTTTTCTTCATAATAAACTGAAGCTGTTAAAATATTCTTCCCTTCACTTGATGTAGTCTGTTTATTGTTGTTTCTAGTCTTCTAGCGCAAAAATTTTTAAATATTGATTTTTTTATTTTTGCATATTTGCATCTTTAAGATAAGGAAAACAATATCAAAAGAAAGAGCATATTGTATGCTTTAAATTCTCCGAAGATACTATTGACCTAAAATTATCCGTTTTGGCGCTAATAATACATTGAATGTTTTTGGTCTTATTTCTGGCTATGGGAAATGGTAAAAATCTTTCGTCCGCATTTAATGTTAAATATCTCTTTTGATACTAGTCCGATTTCAACATCTATAGTTCGTTCGAAAGGTATTCGTATAAGCTGTCTAAAAATATATTAATTGTTTAGTTACATCGTCAATTTCGGCTGCAAAATTCAAAAAACGGTAAGAACGCGATTTTTGCACCTTCAAGCATTCATATCTTGGAAACTAAACATCAAAATCAAAAACCATTTAATAGCGTTCTGTCTGGGTGACCTTTCATTTAAAATTGGTTTGGATAAGATCGGTTCAGCCGTTGCTGAGAAACACGAATGAGAGTTTGCCGGTTACATACACACACACAGACTTGTTATAAACACTTCAACACACAATGAGGGCTGCTATCCCTCCCTCAGGATGAGGTAGAAAAGAATGATGCAATGGGAGCATCTCTACCATTGTGTGTGAGGACCCGAAAAATGAGAGAGTTCCTCTCTTGCTCAACGAAATGATGTGGAAAAATATTTTATTACGCATGGGATATTTGCTCCGTGGAGGAGAGTGGGCTACACCTCATGATGATTCAAGAGGAGTTTGTGATGTCCTCACACGCCTTGTGAAGAGGTAATGATTAGTTGCTATGAGGTTTTGTTATATGGGTTTGATGCGTGTGCAAAGTTTATTTCTGATATATATTTTTGTTTTTGAAATGAATGTATAGTTAAGCGTTGCATGAAGCAATTCAACTGTTTAAATATATACATAGTTTTCAAATATGTATAGGGTCATGAGCCTCTTTTCACCCTATTACAATTAGCTCTTAACCCATTTGAAACCATTGGTTAGAGTAGCGTTTGCCATATATTTGTACTATCTTTTGACTTTTGGGCACCAGATTAGAGTTTTCGTTGCACTCAAACAGAAGTATTCCACCATTCTCGGGCCATTCATTATTTTACTAGTGGTTCTTAGGAACGAAGCCAACGTGTTGGTGCCAATTTATAGAAATTTCATCGATTGTAGGCTTCGTAAGTGATAAAATAGTACAGTACCCTCCTTAAGGGGCCATAATTTGCCAAGCGATATATTATTAAAATATAATACTCGTTTAGGAAGAAGTAGTTAGGTATCAAAAATTGCTACGTTTTTTGACGTATGGCACCTAGGGTTCGTCGCGGTTGCGGTAATTACCGCAACCGCGCGGTGTTTACCGCACCCGCACCGCAAAAGCAGCGGTGCGGTGAGACACTTTTTCTCGCGGATGCGGTGCGGGAAATGAGCTTTTACCGCGCAATATTACCGCAACCGCACTTCAAAAAATAATTGATAAAGTCTGCAGTCTGCATTAAAAAGTGGATTAAAGCTATGACTTTTACCATTTAAGAAGGACGCAACTAGATTGATTTTCTGAACGAATACTTAGCAATGTCATTATTAGGAACATCTCTCTCTCTCTCTCTCTCTCTCTCTCTCTCTCTCTCTCTCTCAGAACGTTGGAGTTTTATTTATTACCCTACAATAGAGAAACATGATAAACATTTAATTGCTCTAATTTCCATAGACTTGACAATGATTTGAAAAGAAATCTGAATATAATCTGTATTCGACCCATCGCTACTTGATTTTTTACATTTTGGTCATTCAAACATGATAAAACATACTGTTACTAAGCAATAAAATCTATAAGCTGTGTCCAATATAATTTGGCACCATTATTTTAACGACATATTTTGAAAACTATTTATTTTATACTTCAAAGAAAAAAATTACAAATAAACCTTTTCAAATACATAAAACGCAAAATCCAATCATTGAAAAACAATTGAATTTTACTGTCAAACCCAATTACAAAATGCATCATTTCTCCTGATTCCTCTTAGAAATCGTGGAATTATGAATCGTTTTCGATGACATTGTCTCAACTGTGAATTTTGGTTAATTTGGAGAATTTAGAGATGGACTAATGATAAAAACAATCCAAAGAATGTAATTATCATCATCAAACCAAACGAATTCGAAGGAATTTTTTTCGCGTGCGTCCATTGTTTGCCCAACTGGGAACATTTTCTACCAAATTAACAAATAATATTTTTCAGTTAGGAGTATTTTGTAACATTTTGAAAGTAAAGCTTTCGAAGTTAGTGTAGGGCATTGCGATTTTTTTTTGTGTTTCTCAAAGTCTCCCTCAAGGTCTTCCTTCATATTGTGACAAGTCAAAGTTAGCCCAGATGCCAAATTTTGCATAGTTTGGACAGTTTTTGTCTTAATTGAAAATTTATCTCGAAACTTTAACGTAGGGGTTTTTACATAGAATCTGTATACAAAGTTTGAAAGAAATCGGTTAAGTAGTTTTTGAATGGCAGGTAACACCGCAAATCATGTTTTTTCAGAGACGTTCTACAAAAAGCTTCGTCACCGAGTCGTTTGTCGATATTTTTGCATGGAAAAATTACAGCATGTTATTGAAATGATACACTATAATGTACAAAAGTTTTGATCAGTTCACTTCACTCAAAGTTTAAAAAAATCGAGAAAAAGTGTTTTTTCACGCCAAAACCCTCACCCCTCTTAATAAAACTTGCAAATTTGAATATTTTCATAAAAGTTACATTCTGAGGAGTCCGTCAAAGATAATTTTCGTGTAAATAAGAATAACATTTTACTATATATGGCTACTCAAAACAAATGAATAATTTTTCAACACAATTTTTAAAATACATGATTTTTACCGCATTACCGCGCGGTGCGGTGCGGTAAATGCAATGCGGTTGCGGTAAGCGGTGCGGTTTTATTATTTTTTTTGCGGTTGCGGTGCGGACTATCCATTTACCGCCCACATCCGCACCGCGACGAATCCTAATGGCACCCATAGCTAAGCTAAAACGTGACACACATGTTTCTATTGAAGCAAACCGTTTATTCGTTACGCACTGTCCAGGTGGATTAAGAATTTGTTACCAAAACTTCATCATAACTCATTTCACGGTGCTATAGTGATTTTTTAACTTTTCAAGTGAACTAGCATAGGTTATAGTGCAACACAAAATGTTTTGAAAAATGTTGCATGCCCCCAAATTGATTTATAACAGAATTAAATGTTCTTCCGAATTCTTATTAGAACCATAAAGTGCCTTTGGAAGAATGTTGAACCATTTGCATATTTGTCATGAAAAAAATGCAAAACATGACAATTTTCTTATTATTGTCGCAATTTAGCACAATATTTCTTGCATAACAGAATAATACAGCATACCTTTGGAAAGGTGCAATTGTTCTCTTTAGAACTTTCTAGAAATCGGCTAAGTCTAGACAACGTAATTAATGTTTTGGTGCCAAAGGTCTCAGAAAATGTTTTTTGCTATAAGTGAAGATGATAAGGAGTAATGAGAGCAGCCTTTATTTTTTCAAATTTTTCATTGCACTTTGAAGGCAATTCATTCGTTAAGAAATCGGTTAACATGTTATTTAAAAAATAATAATGATGTAGCACTCCCGTAAACTCTAAACGATTAGTATAGGAGGTTTTAAGTTAGTGTGTACACCGCATTTTTTCGAGTTTCCTCCTGAAAATTCAATGCCACTCACCCAATTTTTAATACTTTACAATGAAAATTTACAAATGTCAATCAATCTGTTTAAAACATTATTTCTCTTCTAGGGGGATTATTTAGTGAAATCAGTATCAAAATAAGAAGCTTCGTCTTCTGCTCCGAATATAGGGAAAAGAGGTAAACCTCTTACAAACCTATAACTAAACTATTTATGGAGAAGCGTTTCGAGTACGAAAACAAAATTTGTGAATCTGATTGAATTGGTATGAAAGCTGTAAAATGTTCGTATTTAAGTGCAACGAAATTGCCTTACCTTTTAATCCAATACGTTGAACAAAGATGGGAAAAACTGCTCTAACCAACGGCTACAAATTAGTAGGGTGATAATAGAAACAGGCCGAAAATAGGCTCATTACCCTAGCGTTGAAAGATAATCAGAATAGCATAAAATTTTCGACTATATATAATTTTAAATATTGCTGTCGATAAATATCTCATTTTAAAAATGTATTGCCCATTGGAAATTAATCCGCACAAACTTTCTACTTTGACATTTAGTAATAAATAAACACAAACAACTATTTTTAAAAACTTCATTACTTGGAAACTAACCGGCCAAAACAATCTATAATAGAGATAAAAACGAAACTATTTGATAAAAACATTTTTTTTAAATTTTATTGAGAAAGAACGCTAGAATAGAATCGAATATTTTGCACCCGTTTTACTTGGAAGCGATTTCATGTTGTATTAGATTTCAAAATCAGAATATTTATCTTTTATTATGGTGTTATTGAGTTTGACGAATAGGATTAATTTTAAATTTTCCGAGCTTAGTGTTGTCTGATCGTTAGTATTTTAGTTAGGCCACTGAATCCTCGCTCAATTGAAACCTGTGCTCAAGGCCGTTTGCCACAGTAGAGTCAAAACTGGGTCCTCCAGCCTCTTACATTCCCACCACATGATGATATCCATATTCCACGAAGCACTGATCTACACCACGAAAATTATTCTTATATCCCCACCCCATCCTACGCAGCAGACAAAATTCCATTAAAACAAGAGAGGGAAACAATCACTCTCGCGCTCCACACTCTCAGCATTTTGGAAGAGGGATTCCAACCCATCTTCAATCAGTTTTACGCTCTCGCCTCTCCTGTGTGATGCACATAACATCCTCTAATCATTGAACAAGTCATCACCTCTGATGATGAGTTTGCTTGTTGAGTGGGAGAAGAGTTTTTTTCTGCTATTGGAGAGGTGTGTGAAGTCCTCCTCAGAATACTGATACCTCACCTCATTTTTGCATCATGAGTGATGCTCCAGCAAGCCTGCACACACACAGACATTGTCCCAAATCGTCGAGCTAAGTCGATTGGTATATAAGACTCGGCCCTCCGGGCCTCGGAAAAAAATCTTGAAAGTTTGAGCGAATTCTATACATTTCTTTTCTAAGAAATGTAAAACATGACCCGTAGTTTAATATAAAGTTTGTAATGCTTATTGTTATTATAATATTAGATAAGATGTGTTATTTTAGGATGTAATTTATATAGCTATAAGTAATTATGTATCATTTGGATTATGCCATATCTGTTGGTACGAAAAGACGAGGTGGTTTTGCGCCCATTTGAGAAAGAATGCGTATGTTTTCTCATCTCAAGAGGGTTTTTTCAGCTCGAATAAATAATAAAGAATAAAGAATAAGGAAAGAACTGGCTGGTGCCGAGTAATGTCTCGGTTAGCCAAGCACAGAAGCTTTGGGTCGTTGACAAGCATAGCGAAACGAACTGTCTTTTAGCATGAAAGACTGCGAGTATGCAACCTTTGGAAAGGTCGCATGATTTATGTAATTTATGCAGCTGCTACGCGTTTGCTACATTAGATTCAAATTTTTATTTTTATTTACCGTTCAATCGTTGATTCGATTCTTCGTGTTGTGTAATCTATATCACAAACCACTCGCTTTGAATAAAAAGCATCCACCTTTCAATCCAATTTATATCGATAAAAGTATAACCCTTCTTCTCAGCTCTATGACCAAATATTTCAATATGTACAGCCAATCTTAACCAAACATTATACATTTTCTACTGCTTTCAGGTTCAAATGCTCAGTACTCACGTTAACATATCTAGCGTACATGTGTTACCACATGACGAGGAAGCCCATTTCCGTCGTTAAGTCGGTACTGCATCGAAACTGTTCCGGCGTTCGATTACCACCAGAGTTCATACATAATGTCGGTGAACCACCAAACGACAGCACCTGGTGCGATTATCCTCCATTCGATGGGCCCGACTCTGCAGCGCTGCTTGGTTCGTTGGACTCCTCGTTTCTGTTCAGCTATGCAATAGCGATGTTCTTTTCGGGGTTCATAGCGGAACGGGTGTCACTGCGTTATTTTCTATCGCTTGGAATGCTGTTTTCCGGCATTTTTTGCTATCTGTTCGGCGTGGCCAAAGTGTACGACATTCACTCAATGGCATATTTCGTGTTCGTGCAAGCGATGGCCGGAATGTTCCAAACAACCGGGTGGCCAGGCGTTGTGACTATTGTAGGACGTTGGTTCGGAAAATCAAAGCGTGGGTTGATCTTTGGCATCTGGAACAGTCACACGTCGATTGGAAACATTCTGGGTTCCTTGATAGCGGCTCACTATGTGGAAAGTGACTGGGCCATGTCGTTCATCGTGCCAGGGTTTTTGATGGGTGTGTTTGGGTTTGTTATGTTTTTGTTTCTGGTGGATCGGCCTGAGATTGTTGACTGTCAGGAAAAAGTTGGAGATAGAAAGAATGGCTTCAGGAGGCTAGAGGATGGTAGATCTGGAGATTCGGCAGGGAATTCTGATACCGATGAGGTTGCTATTACTAACAGCGAACAGGTAAGGTGATTGTTCACTACTTGTAAACTATGTTAAAGCTTTTTTGTTTATTTGCATGATATTAACACCTGTAGGAAAATTCTTCATTAAGAAGCTTACGTGGCAGCTATTATTCTAACGTAGTAAGTGCATGGTAGATACGTTATACAACTAAAGAAAAATAGGGCATATGTTTTACGTTGATCATTATGAGAGTGTCAACTACAAGCAGTTGCCTTATCTGCTAACCTAAATTTTACATCGGTTTTTATGTAGCTAAGTATTGCAGGTTTCCTGTATTCAGTAAACATTTTGTTTTCAGGATGTTAACGAACGCACACCAATTATAGGCAGTATTAATCGGGCACCGATGCAAGAAGACGCAATCGGTTTTGCCGGAGCACTCAAAATTCCAGGTGTTATCGAGTTCTCCCTCAGTCTTTTTTTCTCGAAATTGGTTAGCTATACATTTCTCTTCTGGCTTCCACTGTACATTCAGTCCTCCAGTAAGTCAACAAAAAATCGATTGAAAGTAAGCAGGATGATTATCTAACCGACATTTTCTTCACAGCGACGATGGGTGCAGAATTAAGTGCGGATATATCGACATTGTTCGATATTGGGGGCATCGTTGGTGCTATTGCGGCTGGTATGATCTCTGACTCGACTGGAATGTCTGCGAGCACTTGCACTGGAATGCTGTTGTTAGCTGCTCCGACTGTGAGTTTCATTCAATTATTTTGTCTCATACAGCATAATACAGTGTTTTTACTTTCAGTTGCTTATTTATCAAAAGTGGGGTGCGATCTCATTGTCCGTTAACATCTGCCTACTCTTTTTGACAGGAGTACTAGTGAACGGTCCTTATGCACTTATAACTACTTCCGTCAGTGCTGAGTTAGGTAAGGCAATCTTTATATATTGATTTATATATACGCATAAATGTCCCATGTGCTATGGGATTCCCTATACGTATGGGACAATTATGCGTAGAGCGCAGTTAACGTCCGGTGAAATTTTCTATTTGTCGAAGGATCACCGGTGCAAATATGTTGACTGACTTTTTAGAAATTTTCCAATCTAAATAAGAATCTTTGTCGTTTGTATATTCAACTGTGAGGGTGTGGTAACCAGACAGAATATCAAAATCAGACCAGGAATGTGGTACATCTAACTCAATTTACCCCAAGAGGACGTTTATCATAAGATAGCACAACAGCGACGATATGTCAGGGACATACAATACACAGTAGCCTCTGCCTCATACATAATTAGCAGTGTTTAATCATCGGGCTTGCGGGGTGCTTCTAGTGTAGTGATCCTACTGCCACTTTCATGGATCGCTCGAGACGTTTCCAAGCGGGGCATACCGGGTGGAATAAATTTCCAACACTAGTAAATGTGGCAGTCGAAAGGCCTCGGAAGGCCTCCCCCAGCGCCCGATCCGGATGTGGCGATGATCCCGCTGGGTGGGAGGTAGACTGGCGGATTGTGGTGGTAGAAGCGCCACGAGAGAACCTTCCCAGCACCGGGTCCGGGTGTCGCGGAAGGTCCACTGAGCAGTGCTGGTATATGGATGATGTGAGGTCAACCCGATCGCCTTCTGCCTTAGCTGAGTTCGAGAAAATTGGCATTTGGTCTTTGTGCACCTCGTTTGCTAGTGTTTCCCGAATTGAGGAGGACAAGTTGTGTCGTCGCAGGTTTTCGAACTCCCGGTAGTTTATGAATATGTGCTCCACCGTGAGTCTTGTGTTCTGCATACTGGAGAGTTGACGAGGGTGATGGTGTGAGCATGGGTGATCTTCGTATAACCCACGCGGAGGCGGGAAAGGGTTCTTTGTCGGAAGCCATTCGGGCTTCTGATCCCCCCAAATTTCTTTCGAATGCGGCTCATGAGTTTAATTCTCCAGTTGTTTGTCTTCCCAGAACCTGTTGAATCCGTCTAGCAGCACTCGCTTGGCAACTGGAGGTTGATGCATTAACAGGGGATAGTCGAAGTCATCGAGTCCGACAGAATTGCCCTGTGCTGTACAGTGGCGATTTTTACACCTGAGAAAGGTTTATTGTAATTCTGGCTTGCATCTGACTTGAATGTTGTAGGGGTGGCTTCTATGGCCCTCTTCGTTTTTAGAAAGAAGTGTGGGAGACAGGAGTCCCCCGAGATCCAGGCGAAATGTTTCCCGATTTCGTATACAATTTCATAGGGCTCAACTGCTGTGGTACCGTTGCACGTTATTGCAAAGCCGTTTTGTTTACTTTTGTCACTTAGTATATTTACCCTTCTCCACAGTTTCACAATCGACGAGTGAGAATTTATCCCGTCCAGGAAGGCCGCCCAGCTGGTCTCCTTGGCTTTCGCGATGACCAGCCTAGCCTGATTCCTAAAGCGCTGAAAACCCGCTAATCTCTCATCCCATCGTGATGGTCAGGGTAGGGGGGCGGGTATTTTAAGTGCTCGAAGAGCTTTTCGTAGGTTTTTGATTGCCTTCGCTACTTCTGGGCTTCACCAGTGAACCGCCCGGTTTGATGGTGCTCCGGTAGTTCGGGATATGCACGATCTCATGATCCAGAATGAAATCTGCGAGCTCCTCTGGGGAGTAATTGCGGCCTCTATCGAGGGAATCCGAAACTTTGTCATCGTAGGTGGGCCAATCCGCCCGATAGTAGATCCAACGACGACGTCGATGGGGACATCCGACCATGAGAAATTACAATAAGGAAATGATTGCTGTTTCCAATGTCACCGCGATGGCACCATTTTATTGGGCCCCACGTTGTGTGATGCGTCTTGAAGTCACCCATTAGCAGGAAGGGAGTTTGCAGTTACTTTAAGAGATTCCGCAATTTATTTCCGACGTCTTTTACTTCCTGAGTGATGTATAAAGATGCCGCTGCACCGGCAAGCATCGACGACTTATCTTACAGGAAAGTTGACCTTTCTGGCGACCACAATCAAGTCGGTGTCCAGTTTCACCAACTCAGACGGCAGCTCTGGTTCCTAGCCCGACCACCTGATAGAGGTTCGACCCTTTAGCTAAATCCCAAGTATAACGATGCCCGGACCACGGTGATGTTTCCAGATCACCTATTATGTGTGTCATGCGTTGGAAGTCACCTAGGTTAGCTCTCAGGGCGTTGGTGTTCCTCTGAATGACCAGTGTGTAGTTTATTCCTCTGGGTGGGGGTCTGAGCTACGGTTGGGACTACGATTCCTCGTCGGTCTGCTATGCAGATGCAGATTTTGCTGTTATTGCTGACCCCGTATGAATCCGAGCAAACGAGCAATTCTAGTAACAAGCTGGGTGGAACAGGTATAGTTACTCCATTGCGTTTTCATTGACATCTGTGCTTTGAGCTTTGCTGTTGGCTGTTTTCGGCCAATTTGAGACTAAGAGAAACGAAAGCGATGAAATTGAAAGACGGATAGGTATTTTAGAGCGAATCAATTAGAAACTTAGAACGGCATGATTGTGTCGTATAGCACTACCTACATCCGCTACCTCAAATTACACATGCTGGGATCTAAGCTTCTTTCTCGTCATGTTGCTAGTTCACTGTAAGGTAAGGGACTCCGGCACCATTGCGTCTAACAAGCAGCCACTCACACCTACATATAAACCGAAAACAGCCATGCAAACAACCAATAGCGAAGATACAAAAACTTCGACAAGCGCTTCCAAGCCAACAATCAACATCACCACTAAATAAGCCATTATCTTTGAAGATGGGTTTACAACAGGGATCCATAAGAGCAAGAAATAAATAAGAACTTCTGACTGTGAACAGAAAGAAAGCAGTATCGATTACGGCACGGACGTGAACGAACACGCGAGAGAAGGCTAAGCGAGCGGACAAGGCAGAACTGCTGCGGATAATGCAATTAATGCTTCACCGCCAAGGAAGAGGGTCTGAACACGCAGAAGCATATTGCAAGATCCGGTAGACATATTTTAATATTTGTTATACTTACTTATTATAAAATAAAATTATTATAAAAGATCCAGGGTGAGTTGGGTTAACGCGTTGACACGTATCAAAGAAACCTATCTATCTATCTATCTATCTATCTATCTATCTATCTATCTATCTATATATATATATATATATATATATATATATATATATATATATATATATATATATATATATATATATATATATATATATATATATATATATATATATATATATATATATATATATATATATATATATATATAAAAGTCAATGTTTGTATGTATATGATTTATGGACTCCCAAACGGCTTAACCGATTGCCGTCAAAATTTATACATAGTAGGCATTTGTTCTGGAGCGTGTTTGTGTGCTATTGGTTGGAGAATATCTGCCCGCCAGATGGCGCTTTAGAACAAATTGTGTTTTCCTCATATTTCGTTGATAGTCGCAGCAACGCGCGATGGGTATTAGCTAGTTAAAAATAATACTAACTTTGAAAAAGTTCGGTGACCCTTCATTCTTCATTCATTGATTCTTTTATCGTAAGAAATTCATGAAAGTAAGGGCGAAAATAAGACCCGAAAATAGATCTAAATAACTGAATCTGCGGGAGTACGGATTACGGATCGACCACCTTACCTCGTAAAATCGCTTTTATGCGTCCGATCTTTTCTGATTCGACATTTAACTCCAACGATTTTTTTTAATTAAAAGAATCGATTTGGCAAAATCGATTTTATTTTTCAAGAAGCCCATCTAGGCAAATAAAAATTGAAGCCAGAAAAACTTACTGCACTTATCAAATTGATGTAATTCTATTTTCAGGTCAGCATAGCTCATTGAACGGGAACGCAAAGGCTTTAGCCACAGTTACGGCTATCATTGATGGAACTGGTTCCATTGGTAAGTATTCATTACGATCACCATACTATACCAAAATCATTTGAAAAGACATACTCAAAATGACAGTTTTCATTCCAAACAGTATACTCATTGAGAACTGACATACAGGTGAAGTGTGCAATTGGTTAAAGAAAGAAAACTGTCATTTTGAAATGTAATTAGCAAGTAGCCATTTGGTACCAGCCGGAGCTACGCTCGACTAGCAATCCCTATATCGTCCTTGCGCGCAAATTTGGATACAATAGTGGTACACGCATGCAAAGCTGTGTGCGATGGTGCTTTTCAACGCATTTTCATTTAAATGTTTACACAGGTTTTTCGGAAGCATTGTTCTAAGTTATATGTCTGTTCACTATGCTGTAAACCATAAAACTTTTGAAGATTTATGACAAATTCTGATGTTAAATTATGTTTCGGATTCTTTTGACGTCGCAAAGATGAATAATTATATATTTAGACTTTATGATGTACGCTTGATAGACTTAAAATACAAATCGTCGACTTCCGTTAAGTAGGTGGAGCATCAACACTTCCCGTCTACCTTATCCTTTATCCCTCCCCGTGAACGATGCAGATGGGGGCGGCCGGCAATGATGGCTATCATGTTGTTGAGGTTTCAATATGGGTCAGATTGGTATGAATTCCTACTTACCATTTCCTAAGCAACTCTTATTAGATGATCAGCAGTCAAACATGATGAAGTCAGTATGCAATCCGCCAAAATCATCGTCACAACGCAACGCAACGCTTGATAGACTTAAAATACGTGTAAAATTTTAAACCCCAAATGATCTGACTGAGTGATCTTTATGCAATTTTATTTCGTTCTCCAGGAGCGGCGGTGGGGCCACTTTTTGCAGGGTTGGTATCGTCTTCCGGATGGGAAAACGTTTTCTATATGCTAATAGCTTCGGACTTATGTGCACTTTTGCTACTGTTGCGACTTGTCGGAAAGGAACTAAATCGGCGATCGCGGCCACGGAATGTTCGCATAGAGTGATATAATAGATGTTTAAGTTAGACGAATAACAAAAAATATGCTGTCCATTACACAGGCAATTAGTTTTTTTCAATGTTTTGAAATACTTTGACTATTCAGCCACATTTGTTGCAGTAAACGCCTAGAAATGTACTTTTTACATAAACTATGAATGCTTACAAAAAGACTTGTTTTTTTTTCATTTGAAAGAATCATACCAACAAACAAAGATGACAGACACTGCTTTAAAAAATTGTTTCAAACGGTTAAGGTTATAATAGAAACGGCGAAATTGTGCTTGTTACCCTATATTAACTAAAAAGTTGATACCCACATGTATTTAAATCGTCTCAAATGAATCACAATTGACTTGTTCAGGCCAGTTACAAAAATTAAACACCGGGTCAAACCATAATCCATCTGGACAGGAAAAGTTGAAACGTCGACCATCGCTGGTGCAAACATAGTATTCTTGACACGAGTTTGGACTCGGAAATATCCCCTCTGTAGAACATTCATTAGGAGTTGCAGATGCCGAATTCGATGTCGTAGTAGATGTTGCAGGGGTAGTAGGTACAGCAGGTGCTTCAGTGCCGTTGTGGAAAGAACGGTATATGGTGTTCATCAAGACATAATTTGAATCGTTGCACACACCCAGGAAATCGTCACTTTCCAAAGACCATACCATTGCTCCGCCGAGGTCCAAATTCAAAAGATATTCCATCTATTAAAATATCAAAGTAAATTTCATTTATAGGCTAAATCAAAATGAATCAGCTACCTTTAGTGCGATCGTTTCCGGATTCTCATAACCAACCCATTGATTTCCGCTAGTAGCAAAAACGCCCTTTTGTTCTTCGTTGAAGTGAATGTGCCACTGTTCTGATTGTTGCTTCTCGCAGAATTCGTTATAGCCCATCACTCCTGGCTCCTGGGAGTATTGACCTGCAATTCCAGGACCAGTCGTGGCAGCACCAATGTGGCTATCGGCAGGGTTGACGAAGGTAAAAGATCTGCCGTACAGTGGAATACCCAATATTATTTTCTCCCTCGGAGTGCCTTGTGAAAGCCAATAGTGAATACTTGCATTCACGTTCAACTGCTTTTGTATGTCGGTCTTGTCTGCCGATCATTCATACAAAGGTGAATTCAAACCACAATGGTTATCCCAGGCACCATGCATATCATAGGTCATAATGCTCAGAAAGTGTAAAGCAGCTGAAACTCTTTTAATGTCGTAAGACTTCTTTGCGAAAAATTGTGCTGATGCAACAGCTGCACTAAGGATCAAACCTCCGCGATCGAAACTGTGAAAAATAATAATTGTAGTTCATCAGTGTATATTTTTTCAAATTGACCCGAAATTAAGCTGTATTTATTTATACTATAATTATTCGCATTTACATCACTACAATATTTTGTAGTTGTAGATTAGTTCATCATTTTCAAATAATTTTCTCGAGCTGTGTCGTGCTTTGCCCTTGTTAGACTTCCGCCAAAAAATCCCTGAATCAAGTATGTTTCAAGATATTCTCGTTTGCAATATTAATATTAAAACGCTTATTCAGGCATTTATTGTGCCTCGTGGTGGTCGGATGCTCAGAAATTCCGAACATATCGAATTCCCTTTTTCAGTGCTATCACTACGAACAATCACACTCCCCCCGTGGCACTTGGGGACCATTCATAAATTACGTAACACAAAAATTTCCCAAAATTGACTCCCCCTCCCCCCATGTAACAAATTGTCACAAATTTCTCCACCCCTCCTCTCCTCTATTACGTAACAAATTCCTTGAAAAAAATTTAATTTTTTTTCTTCGGTGAAAACATGTTACGTAACGATCTAGCGTACTTCTCCTCCCCCCTATGTCACAGCATGTCACAACTTGTCGTACTCTCTCCCCCCCTAAAAGCGTTACGTAATTTATGAATGGTCCCTTGCGGGGAGCGTAGTCACGTCTTTATCTTCATTTAGACAACCTCCTGAAACTCTAAGACGATTTCGCTTAAATTTCAGTACGTTCTGCACGCGACTTCCGGAGGGTTGATATACGGCCTCCAGCAATGATAATCTAGTGTCAGACTAACCTTCTTTCCCCTTCCTTGCGCGATCTACAATCAGACCTGACCGGCCCCAGTTTTGATAAACTTCTTGGGATTACCAGGAGCTGAAAGATGATTTCTTACTGCCAGATATTATCAATTCTCTATGCTATTACAACTGGTATCGATCTACAATAGAGTTGCAACTAAACGCCCAAACTTAAGCGATTCGTCCAGAAGACATTTATTTATTTATTTATTTATTTATTTATTTTTCATCTGACCTACATGGTCTACATGAAATATAGAATGAGGAAAAGCCCATTTGGAGTCCATCAAACAACCTCCAAATGCGCGTAAAAACCTCATTATCTTTTCACATATACATATTAAACAATACTACACATTACATTACATAACATTACATTACATTACAATGTGTTACTAATAATACATCTAACAAATCAAAATCACTATCTAAATCACATCTTATGCACTAAGTTAGCCGTTTAAGCCTATTTTTAAAAACGTCACTTGATACAGAGAAGTCAAAACATTCATAAACATTATTAAATACGCTACACATCGCCCTTATGGGTTCATTCTGTCCATAATCAGTACTTTGATAGTCAAGTCTTAAAAAATTCCACGATCTTATACTTCTAGCGGGCACATTTACATTAATCTGAGAAAGTATATTTGGGGCATCTATTTCACCTGTTAGAACTTTCCCTACAAACACGGCTCTGGATATATTTCGCCTTTTTGAAAGAGGGTCCATGTCGAGCAGACGACAGCGTTCAATGTAAGGTGGCAACTCTATCGGGTTGCGCCATGGCAAGGTTTTAAGGGCATATCGGAGAAACCTAGCTTGTATAGATTCAATTCTGGTAATCCAGACATTTGTGTACGGGCACCAAATGATAGCTGAAGCTTCCAGGATGGAGCGTACAAGAGAGAAGTACAGTGCTCTCAGACAGTATGGGTCAGTAAACTCTTTGGCTATTCTAATGATAAAACCAAGGTTCCGATTGGCTTTCGCAATGATGTGGGAATAGTGATCTCTAAACGTCAATTTAGAATCCAGCTGTACACCAAGGTCCCTGACAACTGACACTCTATCCAGTAGTTTCCCTGAGATAGTATAACACCACAAAATTGGATTTTTTCTGCGCGTGAAAGAAATTACTGAGCATTTGGATACACTGATAGTCAACCGATTTCGAGTGCACCAGTTACAAAATTCATCTAGTTGTCGCTGTAGTTCAATGCAGTCCAATTCAGATCGTACAATAAGAAACAGTTTAAGGTCATCTGCATAGATAAGTTTGCATCCTGGTGGAAGGACATTACAAACGTCATTGAAGAACAAGGAGAACAGCAAGGGTCCATGACGAGTGTGGGGTAATAACGTCTTCCACGTTATCTAGTGCATGTCACTTTAGATGGCATTAGTGCTGTATATGGTTGCAATTTAGTACATTGCCTTCCGGGCATATATCAATAAAATACTAGTACTAAATTGCAACCATGCAAACGCGCGAGATTTTTTTTTGTTTTCCTTTACACGCCACACATCGAAGGCTGATACATTGGTGCCGGCCGGTGTTGGTGTCAAATTAGTCGCAAAAAGTCATCGGACCTCGAGTCGCTCTCGCTTCAGTTTCCTTCTATGCAGGCGTAGTGGTAAGGGCGACGGCGGTTACATAGTGGCACTCTCGAGTTGATCGGTTCCACAAGGCAGGGGGAAACTTCTAAAAACGAGAAATAAAAGAGAGGGGCTAAATTGGGTTATTAATCGTTTTTATGAAAGTATAAATAAGGGACATATAGGGGAAATCACGAGTTGCCAGCATATCTCGGACTGGTACATTGGGTGGTCTACCTCGGGCCCGAAGGGAATCCTTTAGCTGAGACTTGGCGTCCAAATACCCGGCGCATACCCAGACAACGTGCTCGATGTCGTGATAGCCCTCGTCACAAGCGCACAGACTACTTTCCGCAAGCCCAATACGCCGCAAATGCGCATCCAAGGTGTAGTGATTGGACATAAGTCGGGACATTACACGAATAAAATCCCGACCCACATCCATCCCCCCGAACCAAGGCTTCGTTGATACCTTTGGGATAATCGAATGTGGCCATCGTCCAAGTTCCCCATTGCTCCACGAGGTTTGCCAACTGTTGAGCGTCCTCTGACGACAAATACTAAAAAATTCGTTGAAGCAGATTGGTCTTTCGTATATGTCATCATTTAATGCGTCCACCTTTGCTAATGAGTCGGCCTTTTCATTGCCCGGGATAGAACAATGTGAGGGGACCCAAACAAAGGTAATCTGATAAGATTTTTCAGATAACGTACATAAGGACTCCCGTATCTTCCTCAGAAAATACGGGAATTGTTTTTTAGGCTTCACCGCACGAAGAGCCTCGATAGAGCTGAGGCTGTCCGAAACGATGAAGTAGTGATCTGTGGGCAGAGTGTCGATGATCCCAAGGGTGTACTGAATTGCAGCTAACTCTGCGACGTAAACTGAAGCGGCATCATTGAGCTTGAATGAAGCGGTGATAGTATTGTTGAAGATACCGAAGCCAGTGGACCCATCGAGATTTGATCCGTCAGTGTAAAACATTTTGTCACAGTCGACTTTTCGGAATTTATTATAAAATATATTGGGGATCACTTGCGGGCGTATATGGTCCGGGATTCCACGAATCTCCTCCTTCATGGATGTGATGGACAGCTCGATATAATTTCTGGTTCCTGAAGTTTTTGTGTGTAGTTTGAAATCTTAATTTCTGTAATCGCTTCCTGTGGTCTAGCAGTCACGTAGTTCCGTGGACAAAGTGCTAGTTGCAGTACGGCGTTCGACGCTGAAGATGTTTTCATTCGTGATGTTAGTTGCCGCTATTGCGATAATGCGATCTTAAGTGTGATCTGGTTGCCAAGCGGGGTGTTCGCGAGCGTCTCTTGGAATGCCGTGGCGATTTAGTATAATCACGAGTCATCGAACGATCGCTGGTTGTCTTCTTCGGTGTGTTGAATCGGGTACGGCGTTTGCGGCCCCTTTACGAATTCGGCTGTGGATCTTAGAATGAGTTCGAAGCTCATGAGAGCGCGAACGTGGGCTGCGGCTCCGAGATCTCTAACGTCCTTTGGTATATTCTCGGGCATAAACTCATAGCATCTGTCGTTCGAATGGAAGTTACCACGACCTCCTTTGTCATGCGGTGGTCCGCCACCCCCACTATCACCACCGCGAAAACCACGACCGCCCTTGCCGGTAGGCAGTTCGACACGAGCACGACGGCTGCAGATTGTTCGTCCATCAATACCACGCGCCGAATCCTCTGCATCTTCAAATTCTACAACCCGGATGGATTGCGAGCAACCTACAGGTTTTTAGTGGACCCCAACCGTCTGCTTGCTGGCGTTGTTGCCTAGCACTCAAACCTAAACATCAACAAAGCGTTGTGAGGATATCGAGACCTTTCGATCGATAATTGGAGCTATCACTTCACGTTTTAGTTACATTTTATACCAAAAGACTTAGAAAGAAGCAAACTTTACCGAAATCCAACAAAATTGGATTCTTGCGGCAGACGAAACAGTATGTATTTTTTCTAGCTGTTATGTACTTTGGTTGCAAGGGTACGTAAATAAACATTGAGAAAATTGAGGCAGTGTTGCGCAAGAAATTCATATTTCATCCTTACCGAGGGGTCACTCAAGGTACCGGTAACTGGCGGTGAATTTCTTGGTCATTTTTTTTTCGGAATTTTTCATGAAGTTTCAGGTCGTGTCGTTGAATTAATGCTCTGTGCCATTTAGTCGAAGTACAGGGACATAAATCGGGTTTGAGAATTAAGCTCGACGAGCCTCTCGAAATTTTGAATCACCAACGGGTTCAGAATGTCGCATCGGATGAGCAATCGATATGAGAGTTCCCAAAATCGATTTTTTTGCGGAAGAACGCCCGCCAGCACTTCGAGACTCATCGTATGGGTCGAGTGCATATCACCCAAGGCAATGCGCAAGCAACGATACTGGATTCTCTCCAGTTTGATGAAGTGTATGTTCGCAGCGGAGCGGAAACAGAAACACCCGTACTCCATCACCGACAATATCGTTGTTTGGTATAACCTGATCAGGTCTCCTGGGTGGGCACCCCACCATGTTCCAGTTATTGTTCGGAGAAAATTGATCCTTTGTTGGCATTTCTGTTTCAAATACCTAATGTGACATCCCCAGGTACCTTTAGAGTCGAACCAGACCCCGAGATATTTAAATGTGAAGACCTGATTGATCGTTTCACCCATTAATAGAAGCTGGAGTTGCGTCGGCTCACGCTTCCTAGAAGAAACAACCAACTCAGTTTTCTCCGTGGAGAACTCGATACCCAGTTGAAGAGCCCAAGCAGAAAAATTGTCCAAGGTATCTTGTAATGGTCTTTGCAAGTCGGCAGCTTTGGGCCCTGTAATAGAGACCACCCCGTCGTCTGCAAGTTGCCTTAGCGTGCATGAATTGGCAAGACAATCGCCAATGTCATTCACGTAAAAATTGTAAAGTAGGGGACCTAGACATGAGCCCTGGGGAAGACCCATGTAGCTAAATCGCGATGTTGTTAAATCGCCATGCGAAAAGTGCATGTGCTTTTAAGACAACAGGTTTAGCAAAAAGATATTCAAAATTGGTGAAAGACCATGCTGGTGCAGCTTCTCTGACAGAATATTGATAGAAACTGAGTCAAAAGCCCCCTTAATATCCAAGAATACTGATGCCATCTGCTCTTTGTTAGCATAGGCCATTTGGATTTCTGTAGAAAGCAACGCAAGGCAACCGTTCGTCCCTTTGCCTTTGCGAAAGCCAAATTGTGTATCTGACAGTAAGCCATTTGCTTCAACCCAATTGTCGAGTCGAAACAAGATTTTCTCGAACAAAATAATACAGGACAGCATTGCAATCGGTCGATACGAGTTGTGGTCGGAGGCTAAAAAAAACATTTTGTTAATCGTTGAAGCTTGCTGTGTCATTTTGACTCTAAGCAGTGCTAAATTGATCAAGCGATTTGTTCTGTCCGTGGCTTGAATATATTGTATAAGGGAATTATTGAATAAAGACGAGGCTCTTCTTTCTTGAGATCTCGACCCAACTGGTAATCACCAGCTTGGCCGTAGTTTGAATTAGTTATTCCTTGGCTTGGCCCAAACTGATTTTTTTCAGTCCCGCAATCAAGCTTCGAAAGAAAATCCAGTAATAGAAATTTTACACTTGGGTTGTGAACGAGGAACAGCAACAGGATGCCATGCCAATACCGGGTGCTCTGTTGTGAGAGGTTAAACTTTGCTTCAGCTTGTGCGACCACCCCTGGCTGCTACTCCGTTATCGATCGGGACTAGCTGAAGTTGCACAGAGAATCAGTAGATAATTATGCTTGGGAGTAGCGAAACATCTTTCAATGTGCAACTCCTGGTAATCCTAAAGTGTTTTTGGTCAATACCGGCGCCGGCCAGGCCTGAACGTAGGAAGGAAAGGGAAGGAATGGTTAGTCCGATACTTGGCTTTTGCTAAAGGCCGTATATACTACTGCGCACTCAGCAAGTATCACGGGAGGAGGATATTTTTGTTAGTAAGAGTATAGAAGTTAGATATACTTCTTCTTTACCGACGCCAGAGAGGTGATTCCACTACCTGGACTAGATATCGATCCACCAACTTCATGGACCGGGGACCAACGGCTTTACTTCCCTTCCGAAGGAAGACGTGACCACAGATTTTTTCACCTCAGAAAAATTTCAACGACCTCGGTTGGAATTGAACCCAGGCCAAGTGGAAAGCTTCATAACTCTCCGAGCTCTCGATCGAAGCAGTTCGTTTTCTGGTGCCGTGCATAAAGTAAATAAGAATAAATATTGTCAGTGAAGGTCAACCATTGTTTGAGGCAGTCTTTGTTCGCCGGAGCCCAAACTGGTGAAGTGAATACCAGAATAGCCGGACACGCCGCTATATAAGCTAAGTATTATTTTTCTTTCTTTCATTTCCCTTTCCCCGATCGGTCTCTACTTTTCCCTTTCCCCTGAATACAAGTTTCATCTCTCGTTTACACCACGTGCTATCCTCGTGCCTTAATGACCGAGGGCGAAGGAACATTGGATGGGAATGATATTCCCATGGATTTACCGGATAAACCCGAAATTACTCCCTCCCCTGATTCCCCCAGCCATCCCCGTATTAAAACATACCCAGCCAGTTCAAATGGACCCTGGGTGGTGTATTTCCGGCCCAACACGAAATCGCCCAATATTCTAGAAATATCACGGGAGCTGACTGCTAACTACCCGTCCGTAGCTCAGATAACACGTGTTCGAGCTAATAAGATACGCGTTATAGTAAATGACCTCGATCAGGCAAACCAGATTGCTCGCAGCGAGCGTTTTACGAAGCAATTCAGGGTGTATGTGCCTTGAAGGGCAGTGGAGATCGATGGAATCGTCGCCGAACCGGGTCTAAAGTGCGAAGACCTGTTGAAGTACGGGGTTGGCTGCTTTAAGGACACTTCACTTCAAAAGGTGAAGATTCTGGAATGCAAGCAATTGTATTCCGCAAAAACTGAAGATGATAAGACAACTTATTCTCCGTCAGACTCGATTCGGGTGACTTTCTCCGGGTCTGCTCTTCCCAACTATGTCCACCTGGATAAGGTTCGCCTACCTGTTCGCCTGTTTGTACCGCGGCTAATGAACTGCAGCAATTGCAAGCAACTGGGCCACACAGCCACTTATTTTGGCAATAAAAAACGGTGCGGCAAATGCGAGGGAGAGCATGAGGATGACGCTTGCGGTGGAGAAACTGAGAAGTGTATTTACTGCGGGGGCCCTCCGCATGCTCTTAAGTCATGCCCGGCGTACAAGCAGCGCGGCGATAAAATTAGGCGCTCCCTTAAGGATCGCTCGAGGCACTCTTATGCAGAAATGCTAAAGAATGCTTCGCCATCTGTCCCTTCCGAAAATTCGATCGTATCCTTCGATGGCTAAGTCATCGAACGAGGTCACCGATTCGATCACTGTTCTACAGTGGAACAGCAGAAGTATCCTCCCGAAAATCGATTCCTTTAAATTTTTACTAAATAGTTTAAAATGTGATGCTTTCGCATTATGTGAAACTTGGTTAACTTCCGATATAAATCTCAACTTCCACGACTTTAATATATTTCGTCTGGATCGAGAATACTCCTATGGAGGAGTACTTTTGGGGATCAAAAAGTGCTATTCTTTCAACCGAATTAACCTCCCTTCGACACCAGGCATTGAAATTGTCGCTTGTCAAGTTTTAATCAAAGGTAAAGACCTTTGCATTGCTTCCATCTACATTCCTCCTAGAGCCTCGGTAGGGCACCGAACGCTTTGTAATATCACGGAATCCTTACCGGCACCGCGGCTAGTTCTGGGAGACTTTAACTCGCACGGTTCGGTATGGGGTTGTCTTCATGATGATAATAGATCAACATTAATCCAAGATCTTTGCGACAATTTCAACATGACCATCTTAAACACGGGAGAAATGACGCGGATTCCTACACCACCAGCACGCGCAAGCGCGTTGGATTTATCGCTTTGCTCGACATCGCTACAGTTAGATTGCATGTGGAAGGTGATCCCTGATCCCCACGGTAGCGATCATTTGCCTATCGTGATTTCAATTACTAACGACCATCAGAAACAATCAATGTCTCGTATGACCTCACACGGAATATTGATTGGAAGAGTTACGCGACCGCGATATCCGTTAAAATCGAATCCACTCAAGAACTTCCTCCGGAGGAAGAGTACAGGTTTTTGGCTGGCTTGATTCTCGACAGTGCGAATCAAGCTTAGACTAAACCAGTACCCAGCGCGAATACCCATGGACGGTCTCCCACACTGTGGTGGGATAAAGAGTGCTCAGAGCTGTACGCGGAAAAGTCCACTGCATATAAGGCCTTCCGGGAAGACGGGTTACCCGCTAACTATCAACAGTACGCGTCGTTAGAAAAGCGAATGAAGAGTCTAATGAAAGCCAAAAAACGCAGTTATTGGTGCCGGTTCGTCGACGGGTTAACGAGAGAAACAGCGATGAGCACTCTTTGGGGTACGGCTCGACGTATGCGTAACCGAAACAGTACCAACGAGAACGTGGAATATTCAAACCGTTGGATATTCGCTTTCGCCAAGAAGATCTGTCCGGACTCTGTCCCGGTACAGAAAACGTGCCGCGCCGCGTCTCCTCCCGATACCACGAACGAAACACCGTTTTCGATGGTGGAGTTTTCACTTGCTCTCTTATCATGCAACAATAACGCCCCAGGGTTAGACAGAATCAAATTCAACTTGCTGAAGAACCTGCCTGACACTGCAAAAAGGTGATTGCTGAACTTATTTAACAAGTTTCTTGAGGGTAACATTGTCCCTCATGACTGGAGACAAGTGAAGGTCATCACCATTCAAAAACCAGGAAAACCAGCCTCCGACCCCAACTCGTATCGGTCGATTGCAATGTTGTCCTGTATTCGGAAGTTGTTCGAGAAAATGATCTTGTTTCGCCTCGACAATTGGGTTGAAGCAAATGGCTTACTGTCAGATACACAATTTGGCTTCCGCAAAGGCAAAGGGACGAACGATTGCCTTGCGTTGCTTTCTACAGAAATCCAAATGGCCTATGCTAACAAAGAGCAGATGGCATCAGTCTTCTTGGATATTAAGGGGGCTTTTGACTCAATTTCTATCAACATTCTGTCAGAGAAGCTGCACCAGCATGGTCTTTCACCAATTTTAAATAACTTTTTGCTAAACCTGTTGTCTGAAAAGCACATGCACTTTTCGCATGGCGATTTAACAACATCGCGATTTAGCTACATGGGTCTTCCCCAGGGCTCATGTCTAAGTCCCCTGCCCTACAATTTTTACGTGAATGACATTGACGATTGTCTTGCCAATTCATGCACGCTAAGGCAACTTGCAGACGACGGGGTGGTCTCTGTTACAGGGCCCAAAGCTGCCGACTTGCAAGGACCATTACAAAATACCTTGGACAATGTGTCTGCTTGGGCTCTTAAGCTGGGTATCGAGTTCTCCACGGAGAAAACTGAGTTGGTTGTCTTTTCTAGGAAGCGTGAGCCAGCGCAACTCCATCTTCTATAATTGGGTGCAACGATCAATCAGGTTATCACATTTAAATATCTCGGGGTCTGGTTCGACTCTAAAGGCACCTGAGGATGTCACATTAGGTATCTGAAACAGAAATGCCAACAAAGGATCAATTTTCTCCGAACAATAACTGGAACATGGTGGGGTGCCCACCCAGGAGACCTGATCAGGTTATACCAAACAACGATATTGTCGGTGATGGAGTACGGGTGTTTCTGTTTCCGCTCCGCTGCGAACATACACTTCATCAAACTGGAGAGAATCCAGTATCGTTGCTTGCGCATTGCCTTGGGTGATATGCACTCGACCCATACGATGAGTCTCTAAGTGCTGGCGGGCGTTCTTCCGCTAAAAAATCGATTTTGGGAACTCTCATATCGATTGCTCATCCGATGCGACATTCTGAACCCGTTGGTGATTGAAAACTTCGAGAGGCTCGTCGAGTTTAACTCTCAAACCCGATTTATGTCCTTGTACTTCGACTACATGGCACAGAGTATTAATCCTTCTTCATATACTCCCAACCGTGTTCGTTTCCTAGATACTTCTGGTTCTACTGTATTCTTCGACACATTCATGAAGGAAGAGATTCGTGGAATCCCGGACCATATACGCCCGCAAGTGATCCCCAATATATTTTATAATAAATTCCGAGAAGTCGACTGTGACAAAATGTTCTACACTGACGGATCAAATCTCGATGGGTCCACTGGCTTCGGTATCTTCAACAATACTATCACCGTTGCATTCAAGCTCAATGATGCCGCTTCAGTTTACGTCGCAGAGTTAGCTGCAATTCAGTACACTCTTGGGATCATCGACACTCTGCCCACAGATCACTACTTCATCATTTCGGACAGCTTCAGCTCTATCGAGGCTCTTCGTGCGGTGAAGTCTAAAAAGCAATTCCCGTATTTTCTGGGGAAGATACGGGAGTCTTTGTGTACGTTATCTGAAAAATCTTATCAGATTACCTTTGTTTGTTCTATCCTGGGCAATGAAAAGGCCGACTCATTAGCAAAGATGGGCGCATTAAAATTCAACGAATTTTTTAGTATTTGTCGTCAGAGGACACTCAACAGTTGGCAAACCTCGTGGAGCAATGGGGAACTTGGACGATGGCTACATTCGATTATCCCAAAGGTATCAACGAAGCCTTGGTTCAGGGGGATGGATGTGGGTCGGGATTTTATTCGTGTAATGTCCCGACTTATGTCCAACCTTAGATGCACATTTGCGGCGTATTGGGCTTGCGGAAAGTAGTCTGTGCGCTTGTGACGAGGGCTATCACGACATCGAGCAAGTTGTCTGGGTATGCGCCGGGTATTTGGACGCCAGGTCTCAGTTAAAGGATTCCCTTCGGGCCCGAGGTAGACCACCCAATGTCCCAGTCCGAGATATGCTGGCAAATCGTGATTTCCCCTATATGTCCCTTATTTATACTTTCATAAAAACGATAAATATCCCAATTTAGCCCCTCTCTTTTTATTTCTCGTTTCCTCTTGCCGTGTGGAACCGATAAGCTCCAGACTGCCACTATGTAACCGCCGTCGCCCTTATCACTACGGAAACTGAAGCGAGAGCGACTCGAGGTCCGAAGGATTCCCTTTGAAGGATTCCCCGCGGGTCCGAAGAATACCATCCGCCAATCCGACCTAGTAGACTGAGGCGCTAATTTGTTTCGCTGATCTCCCGTTTGCCCGAAAGTTGCAAGTTTTGCTCTTCTCTTCCGGTCACCATCTACGCCTTCTCTTCCCTGTCCTTGATACAACTACTTCTACACCGATTTTGGAAATGACCAAGCATAAGTATCCGATAAAAAATCAAATTTGTATTCCGTATTCCTAGTTTTAAGACAGTTGTAATTTCTACTCTTTGTTAAAACTATTGTCCCCCATCTTGTAAATAGAATTGTATCCCTAGTTTTAAAACACCTGTGAAATTTTTCATAAATATTTGTTCCCCCTTTTGTGTACCAAACTATATTGTTAGTTTTAAGATAACTGTAAATATTTCCTAAAAAACTATTACTATTGAATTCCTTGTTTTAAAATTTTTCATAAAAAAAATCTTTTGCCCCCTCTCTTATATATAGAATCTTTTTTCTAGTCTTAAGATAGCTGTAATTTTTTTCTCTTTTATAAAAAAAAATATTTCAACATTGTAACCTCCTAGTTTTAAGATATGCAAAATGTAAAAACAAAAGAATTCGGCACCGCCAAGCTAACGCATTTGTGCCTATCAAATAAACGAAATGAATAAAAAAAAACTGGAAAGCTTATCACTCAACCACCACAGGTTAAACTTTGCGCACACGGACGAGTAGGGTGGCTTTGGAAGAAGTGTCGCGTGTTTGTTTTCTATCATTCGTTGCTTGGGTATTGAGCAAGCATCACATGAACTAGAACATGCGGACGCACAAGTAAAGGCAAGGCGGAGAGGATGCATATTTTGCCTTTCATTTGAGACTTGGTTTGAGAAAATCGGTTCAGTCATCACCGAAGAACCGATGTGACTTTAATTGTGGAATATACCCGGAATTCCGGACTTCCGGAATCGTCGATAGTGGACAATATATTCCAAGAATGTTTGATTGGCAATCAGTGATCTAGATCTGCGATTAGAAGTAATTTGGTGACCATTTCAATAGATTTTTTGCCTATGAACTATTACGATTGTAACGGTTTATATGGGAAATTACAGTGCGACCCTACTAACCAACCTGTAACTCTGGAACCAACAGTCAGAACTGAATGAAATTCAACAGCAGTCAATGGTATTACAGTATCTTTCATTCGAAATCAGGTTTGTAAAAATCGGTAGAGAATTCGTTGGGGAATGGGTGTGATATTAGCTTAGGAACTTGGCGGGTTCCCCGGGGGCGTCATGAACCGTCATAGGTGGCCAATGTGGTCAAAGCTGCTTTAATTGATCATTAGTGATCCAGACCCGCAAACTAGAGTAATGTTACATCAATTTTAATATGTTTTACATCATTTGAACATCATGGTGGTACCAATTTATATTGGAATTTGCTGTGTGACCGCACTCTTCAACCCGTAACTCCGGAACCGGAAGTCGGATCAACTAAAAATTCAATAGCAGCTTATGGGAGCGTTATACCTTTCAGATGAAACTAATTTTGCGAAAATCGGTTTAGCCATCTCTGAGAATTTTGTGTGAGTTTAAATGACACACACACATACACACACATACATACACACACAGACATTTGCCAATCTCGACGAACTGAATCGAATGGTGTATGACACTCGGCCCTCCTCCGGGCCTCGGTTAAAAAGTCGATTTTTACAGCATAGCCTTTCTTTATATGAGAAAGGCAAAAAGGTGCGAAATCGGCAAAGTCCCAAAAAGTCGATTTGTATAAAATAAATTTTTCGTGATGACATAAAATCTCGACGTTTCATGCATTTTAAGGATGTTTGGCATCAAAAATACGAATTCGATTTCTGAAATTTCAAATTTCATTTCCCCCTTTGAAAAAAAAATTGAGTTTCGGCTTATATGTAAATTTCATATGTGACCGGACGGTTCAGTGTATATTTCCGGAACCATAAAAGCGATCCGTACGAAATGATGTAGACTTCGGTGGGGGTATTATAGCTATCATTTGATACTAAGTTTGTGAAAATCGGCCCAACCATTTCCGAAAAACTGGTATAAGTTTGCTAGTTTTGAAAGATGGCTGCTTTTCCCGGGCACTTCCGGAGCCGTCTGTGGTGGTCAATGTAGTCAACGAAAGTTTGTTTGGCCATCGGTGACCTAGAACAGCAATTTTAAGTTGTTTGAGAGACATTTTAGCGAAATTTTTACCTTTTTTGCTTTCATCGGAGTATCGGTTTGAATCACAATTTGCTATGTGATCGCACGCCACAATCCGTAACTTCGGAACCGGAAGTCGGTTGGGGATAAAATTTAATAGCCATTTACGGGGACGCAACATGTTTCATTTGAGACTAAGTTTGGTTGATTCGGTCTAGCCATCTCCGAGAAACCGATGTGACTGTTATTCTGAATTTGGATACATCCGCTGGGGCTTCCGGAACCGATGATGGTGGCCAATGTGACCAAAGAGACATTGAATGGCTGTTAGTGACCTAGTACTACAAATCGAAGCAGTTGTAGTCACATTTTGGAAAAATTTGCACCATTATACATTCATTGCAGTATTTATTAAAATCGACATTTTCTGCGTGATCGTGCTCATCACCCTGTAATTCCGGAACCGGAAGTCGGATCCATTAGAAAATCAAATGCATCCTATGGGAACGTTGCACCTTTCATTTGGGACTAAGTTTGTGAAAATCGATTCAGCCATCTCTGAGAAAAGTGAGTGAGATTGTGTTCGCGTACATTCACACAGACGCACATACACACACATACATACACACACATACATACACACACATACATACACACAGACATTTGCCGAACTCGTCGAGCTGAATCGAATGGTATATGTCACTCGGCCCTCCGTTAAAAAGTCGATTTTCAGAGCAATTGCAATACGTTTCTATTGAGAAATGCAAAAACATAATACAATTTTTATGATAAACCTTGTTATACTGATTAGCTATATCAATAACAACATAATAATTGGATTAAACTACCTTAAATCTCTACAAAAAGTGTTTCTTTACGTTTTATTCGGATGCTATTTGGCACTAACCAGTAACCACCATGCTCCTCCATATCAACAAACATTTAAAAATGTCGAATTCAAACCCCCGATAAATGGCGGACAAATGTGAATGTATAATAAGTGACCGTTCCAAACTGTTTCACCTTATTGTACAGAATATATTTGTGAAAAAATAATTTGCTGTCAACCCACTTAAGATTTATTTGTAAATTAGTTATCTACTTCGAATCATATTTGGCAACCACGTTGAAATGATCAACAAAGTTCTTTAAATTCCCTTTAAAATGAAACTAATTGTGCTCAAATAGGATAAAAATTGAAAGATTAACATATCTTTTCTCATCTATCTATTTGTTACTGGTTCATTGTCGGTTATTAGCTGGTAAATAGAGGAAAGGTATAGAACAGAAAAAAAGCTCATATCAGCCCTCCCGGCCTCCTCGATACACCACTATCGAGGTGTATTGTAATCAACATCTTCTTATATAAATAAAAACCTGAGTAGTCATAATGATTGGTGGATTATTAACATGAGAATTAATTAATCTCTGGTAGTAGAACTTGGTGCAAATAGAAACTAAAAAGAGCGAAGGTCCTTATATTTAGATTACTCTTATGAATCTATTGTGGCTTGATGATGATTAATACAGTCAATCCCATCAACCTGCGAGAGGGATAAAGAAATAGATATTACATGCATCTAAACTGCTTTTAGGTGTTTGTGTGATGTGGTTCACGTGGATTGGATTTCTTCAAAAACTACGTGTTTCAGTTTATTAAGTTGATCTAGTTGAGCATTAACTACTGGCTGAGCAGTATGTTTAAGAGAAGGTTTCATCCATAAGAGATTGTCATCTCTGTTTCTGAAAACAGCGAATCCAATTCGTTATAGACGAGTGTTACTCGCCATCTTCACGAGCCAGAGCGATTTAAGCGATAAAAACACCCACCTTCAGTCTGATCATCTCTTATAGATGACAGTCCATTGATCCGAATCGAATGACTCGATCACTATGCTCAAGATCAAATGAGTCCTCGAACAACCGAACCACTATGTTCCCCCATTTGAAAGTAGAAACATTCATATCAGCTGTCCCCCAAAACACTCGATCGAATGATTATTAGTCATGAGATTCAAAGATCAATGAACCAGCACTCGCTCGGATCTCCCACTCTTAGCGACCAAGTAAAAGTACGCTCCCATCAGGCTCATCACCCAAGCCCAGGGCAAAACAATGGTTGAAAAATATTGCTCCCAAAATCTCGATATATAAACAAACTATTTTCTGGGAGAAAATTGGTTTAAAATCGTCTTTATGCAAGAAGGGCACAAAACCTAACTATAATTAGGGATTATTCATAAATTACGTAACGCTTTTAGGGGGGAGGGGGTACGACAAGTTGTGACATAGGGGGGAGGGGGTGTTAACTAGATCGTTACGTAACATGTTTTCATCGAAAAAAATTTTTTTTCTTGGAATTTGTTACGTAACAGGGGAGGGGGGATGGAAAAATTTGTGACAATTTGTTACATAGGGGGAGGGGGAGTCAATTTTGGGCAATTTTTGCGTTACGTAATTTATGAATGGTCCCTTAGTACAGGTGTTTGCGTTTCGACTTCGTCTGTTTAGAACCGCGGCACTTGACCAATGCACCGGGCTGACGCTAAGTCCAAAATTGGAAACATTCCTTGTGAACACACTGAACAACGTCTACCAATTTACCATGAAAAGATGAAGCTGCTTATCGTAGTGCGCTTGAATATTTCATTTTATACCACTGCGATGGCATATTGTTTTGAACATAACACTCGGGGAGAATCGCGTCGACTAACAATCGGGCCACTATATGAAAGTAAAAAGCTAGTACTTTCACTATGTTATGATGTTGTTTGCTCCTTTTTGCTCCTGAACGAGTTATTTAAGGTGGAAGACTTACCCCAAAAATATCACAAAATTTGGAACATCTTTTTAAGTCCAAGAGATATGAAGTAACTATGTTCAACACTTTAAACCGTTGTCTTCCGTTTTAACAATTTTGTGGAAGATTCCAAGAAGGTAGGAGAGTGTCTAAAAAATTATCATGAAAAAACTAATTTTAAGGGGTCTTTCATATAATATTTACCATAACTTGCAAACTATTAAAGCTAGATACATGGTGTCTTCAGCAATTTCTTTTGTAGTAACATTTGCTGCAACTGTGCCGAAGACACTAAGTCTCTATCTTAATTGGATCGGAAAATAAATTTCGTATATCACTTATAGGTGAATTAATCACTGAACGGTATAGTCCTGTGGATGCGCAATCATAAAAGCAACAACTTCTCCGAACTAACTATACTTCTAAAGTTAACTAAACGTTTCTAAAGTTAACACTGTAACTTGTGAGAACAGAAAATATTTTTTGCTGCTCTACAACTTTGTAGAACGTCAAAATGTTCCATCGCTTACCATTGTACATTGATAGCAGTATTTCCTTTAAATTGTTTGGCTGACTACCGCCACCATGCGGAGAAATCCCGAAACGTCCAATTAAAAACAAAAAATCCTTTTATTCCTCTACAACATTGTGGAACATCATAACCTACTACCTCTTATCGTTTCAGAGATATATGAGTTTTTCCTAACTTTGTCCACGTGGTTCACATACATGATATAAGCGGAGTACACCCTTTGCGAATGTTAAGCAGCAGTATTCAACTTTAAACGATAATATCTCTTTAACGGTTGGTTAGATTGTCTTGCAGTCTTCGACAAACTGGTTCGGCATATCTTCAAAAACTTAACTCCTTCTTTGTTCGGAAATTTTTAGCGACCTTTAGCGGCGGTTTTGAAAACTGTGTGAATTTTCCCATACATTTTGGCCAACAATCTTTAAGCTTTAAGCTCTTTGGGGGAGGGGTTAGGGTTAACCGATTTCGCCCAAATTTGTCATTTTTCATGATTTGGAACGAAGCTAGGGGGTGTAAATTATTGTCACCCTACTGAACACCATAAAACCTCAGATGGAAAATACGAATAACAGTAAATAAATATACCTAAATTCGAAATTAGTTGATGTTGATTTGTTTTATTGTGAGTCTCATATCAGTAAGGACGAACTTATATAGAGTGTCACAATGGGTGTTGAAACAGTTTTTTTTTCTGTTGCTATGTAATCGACGTCGTATTGATTACTTGTTTTCTGTTCTGCCATGTTTCATTATGGGCACGGAACATTATAAGGATAATCACAATAATTATATTGCGTGTTGAAAAACAAGACGCCAGGACAATTGAAATCATAGCGGTATGAACCAGAGCAATAGTAGTACTTATTACAGTTAACAGGGTCTCTGAAATAGCCAGTTGATTGACAGACAAATGTACCGGAAGTAGTCGTTGTAACTACAGCGGCGGTGGAGGTTGTCGATGTTACAGGAACTTTAGTGGTGGTTGTTTTCGTAGTGCCGGAAGATAGTGTTGTGGTTTTAGCGGTTGTAGTTGTGGGGTTGTTAGACGATGCTAGACAATTCTTCAGAGCGGTGGTTAATTCGAATTTAGTACCACACTTTCCAAGAAAATCATCGGTATCTATGGACCAGAACATACCTCCAGCTAAACCATATGTTTTTATCAAGTTACACTGGAAACACATTATGAACTTTAGCAATTGAATCCCAATTATAAGAAACGTAGCCTAACTCACCTTCGCTAAAATGCTTCGAGCATTATCATACCCAATCCATTGGTTTCCGCTGTAGGCATAAGGAACCATTTGGACATTGTCCCATTTATCCGTCCATGTACCAGTGAGCTTCTTCTCGCAAATCTAATAAAAAATCATGCATTGATGAATATCCTGATCGCATATATTTCAAGAAAGGCTACCTCATTATAGCCCAAAAATCCTGCTTCCTGTGTGTATGTACCGGCAGTTCCGGCACCAGACACTGGTGCTCCAATACCATTCTGATTGGCATCCGTCAGGGTGTATGTTCTACCATACAATGGCATTCCCAAATTCAGTTTTGATGCCGGAGCTCCTTGATTTAGCCAATATTTAACACTACTGTCAACATTAAGTTGTTTTTGTATCGCAGTTATATCTGCCGATCCAGCATACAATGGAGCATTTTCACCGGTTATACCGTCGTAAGAACCATGAAAATCATACTCCATTAAGTTTATGTAGTCAACAACGGCGGATATTCCAGGAATATCATACGAAAGTGCGGCAGAATTACCAGCTGCTGCCACTGCCACAGTTAACAGAAGCCCATAGTTACTGAATTCTTTTTTCAGTTCATTTAACATGAGAACGAAATTCGCTTTGTCAACAGATGGGTCACCATCCCGTTGAGCCGGATATTCCCAGTCAATGTCGATTCCATCGAATCCATATTTTTGACAGAAAATTCGTGCCTGTGTAGCAAGGCGCTTCTCAGCGTGGCGCTTTTGGCTACTGTTGAAAATTTAGCCGATCCCCAGTTCCAGCCACCAATGGCTGCCAACGTTTTCAATGCAGGATTAGCTTGCTTGAGGTTGTTAAACTTTCCGATAAAATTCAAGCCATCTGGTAGGTCTAACCAAGAATCTAAAATAGCTATCGTTCCATCGTTGTTTACTCCGAAAAATGAGTAGATGTAGTGGGTACACAATGTTTTTTTTTTTTTTCCAATTCGTTTATTTGATAAGGCAAGTTTGCGTTAGCTTAAAGGTGCCAATTTTGTTTTGTTTTACATTTTAAATTACTTAAAACTAGGGGATTACATATTGATTAGCTATACATATACACAAGGGGGTAATATAATTTTCGTAAGATTAGGGGGTCATTTAGTTTTTATGGCAATATGGTTTGACATTTTTAGCAATGAGATTATTGGAGCAAATAATGTTTAACTAAGGGGGAAAATTTATACGACTATCTTAAAAGTAGAAATAATTAGAGGGCGTGATTAAATTTTGTAAAGATTCGGAGACATTAATTAGAGTTATTTTATGTGGTAGTAGAGTTGGGCATTTTCAACGAGATCATATAATATAATAGTTAAAACTAGAAAAGGCAAGAAGAGCTAATGCTTCATGAAGATATTTGGGGGGGGGGGGGGAAGGGGTGTTACTTCTGTGTATAAGAGTCAGGGGAAGTAGGGTGGATAAACATGGCAGGGGGAGAACATTATTTCAGTTTCAGACTTCAGGAGATCAACGGATGGATTACAGAATCAGGGTGGCCTTCATCAGGAAGAATCATGTACTGGGACGCCGGGTGGTCGTTCTTAAGATGGCAGGGGTTTCTCCAGACGATTTCGTAGTGCGGCTCAGATGTTGATCGGCTACATTTCGAGTTGTGCGTGTGATGTTCGTGCTTTAGGTCCCGTGTTTGTTGGCTCATTTGACAGGGATGTTTTGTGTCGCCTTGGAGTCGCATCAAACCATCGTGGGTGTATGGTACAGGTGGAAGAGAGCGTTTCTGAGAATGATAAGGAAAAAGGGGCAGTTAAAGTTGGATATTGATGGTTTTTATGAAGGTGTATATAAGGGACATATAGAGGACATCGCGGCTTGCCAACACATCTCGAACCGGGACGTTGGGTGGTCTTCCTCGGGCCCGGAGGGTGTCCATTAGCCGAGACCTAGCGGAACTGTACTCGGTGCACGCCCAGACTATGTGCTCTATATCGTGATAACCGTCGCCACAAGCGCAGATACCACTCTCCACGAGCCCAATACGTCGGAGATGTGCTTCCAGCGTGTAATGGTTCGCCATGAGTCGGGACATCACACGAATGAAGTCACGACCCACATCCATCCCCTTGAACCAAGGTTTCGTCGATACCTTAGGGACTATCGAATGTAGCCACCTTCCTACCTCCCCATTGCTCCACGAGGTTTGCCAACTTTCGAGGGTTCTCTGATGAGTAATACTGAAAAATTCGTTGAAGCAAATTGGTCTTTCAAAAACGTCACCTTCAATAGCACCCACCTTAGCTAAGGAGTCCGCTTTCTCATTGCCCGGAATGGAGCAATGAGAAGGGACCCACACCAAGGTAATCTGGAAAGATTTGTCAGATAAAGCACTCAGTAACTCCCGTATTTTCCCCAAAAAATACGAGGAATGCTTTCCATGTTTCATCGAGCGAATAGCGTCAATAGAACTCAGACTATCCGAGACGATGAAGTAATGGTCTGCGGGTAATGTGTCAATGACTCCAAGGGTATACTGAATAGCAGCTAGTTCTGCGGCGTAAACTGAAGCAGGGTCACTGAGTTTGTAGGAGGCGGTGAACTTTTGATTGAAAATACCGAAGCCAGTGGACCCTTCGAGGTTTGATCCGTCAGTATAAAACATCTTAGAACAGTCGACTTCTCGGAATTTATTATAAAAAATATTTGGAACCACTTGTGGGCGTATGTGGTCCGGAATTCCACTAATCTCATCTTTCATGGATGTGTCGAAGAAAACAGTAGATTCAGAAGTATTTATGAAATGCACACGGTTGGGATTGTAAGAAGAAGGATTAATATTTTGCGCCATGTAGTCAAAGTACAGGGACATAAAACGGGTCTGAGAATTGAGCTCAACAAGCCTTTCGAAATTTTCAATCACCAACGGGTTCAAGATATCGCATCGAATGAGCAATCGATATGAGAGTTCCCAAAATCGATTTTTCAGTGGGAGAACGCCCGACAGGACTTCGAGACTCATCGTATGGGTCGACTGCATGCACCCTAAGGCGATACGCAAACAACGATACTGAATTCTTTCGAGTTTGATGAAATGTATGTTCGCGGCGGATCGAAAGCAGAAGCATCCGTATTCCAGTACCGACAGTATCGTTGTTTGATACAACCTAATTAGGTCTCCTGGGTGGGCACCCCACCACGTTCCGGTTATTGTACGAAGAAAGTTTATCCTTTGTTGGCATTTCTGTTTCAGATACCGAATATGGCATCCCCAAGTACCTTTCGAGTCGAACCAGACCCCTAGATATTTTACTGTGAAGACCTGAGCTATAGTTTGACCCATTAATAGAAGCTGTAGTTGTGCTGGTTCACGCTTCCTAGAAAATACAACTAGCTCAGTTTTCTCCGTGGAGAATTCGATACCCAGCTTAATAGCCCATGCAGACAAATTGTCCAAGGTATTCTGTAATGGTCCTTGTAGATCGACAGCTTTGGGTCCCGTAACAGACACCACGCCATCATCTGCAAGTTGTCTTAACGTGCAGGAATTGTCAAGACATTCATCAATGTCGTTGACGTAGAAATTGTATAACAGGGGGCTTAGACATGAGCCCTGGGGAAGGCCCATGTAGCTAAATCGTGATGTCGATAAGTCACCATGCGAAAAATGCATGTGCTTTTCCGACAACAAGTTTAGTAAAAAGTTGTTTAAAGTCGCTGAAAGACCATGCTGGTGCAGCTTCTCTGAAAGAATGTTGATAGAAACTGAATCAAAAGCCCCCTTTATATCTAGGAACACTGATGCCATCTGCTCTTTACTAGCATAGGCCATTTGAATTTCGGTTGAGAGCAACGCAAGACAATCGTTCGTCCCTTTGCCTTTGCGAAAGCCAAACTGTGTATCTGACAGTAAGCCATTTGCTTCGACCCAATTGTCGAGGCGGGATAGGATCATTTTCTCGAACAACTTCCGGATACAAGATAGCATTGCGATCGGTCGATACGAATTGTGGTCGGAGGCTGGTTTTCCTGGTTTTTGGATGGCGATGACCTTCACTTGCCTCCAATCGTGTGGGACAATGTTAGCCTCAAGAAACTTATTAAATAAGTTCAACAAGCGTCTCTTGGCAGAGTCTGGCAGATTCTTCAACAAGTTGAATTTTATTCTGTCTGGCCCTGGAGCTTTATTGTTACACGACAAGAGAGCAAGTGAGAACTCCACCATCGAAAAAGGTGTTTCGTTCGCGTTATCGTCACGGGACACGGCGCGGTAGATCTTCTGTGCCGGGGCGGAATCCGGACAAACCTTCTTGGCGAAATCGAATATCCAACGGTTTGAATATTCCACGCTCTCATTAGTACTGTTTCGATTTCGCATACGTCGGGCTGTTCCCCAAAGAGTGCTCATCGATGTTTCTCTCGTTAATCCGTCGACGAACCGGCGCCAATAACCGCGTTTTTTGGCTTTCATCAAACTCTTCATTCGCTTGTCTAACGTCGCGTACTGTCGAAAACTAGCGGGTAACCCGTCGTTCCGGAAGGTCTTAAACGCGGCGGCCTTCTCTGCGTACACGTCTGAGCACTCTTTGTCCCACCAGGGATTGGGAGAACGTTTTTGTATGTTCGCGCCGGGTACTGGCTTAGTCTGAGCTTGATTCGCGCTGTCGAGAATCAAGCCAGCCAAAAAGCTGTACTCTTCCTCCGGAGGAAGTTCTTGAGTAGATTCGATGTTGTCGGATATCGCGGCAGCATAGCTCTTCCAATCGATATTTCGTGTGAGGTCATACGAAATATTGATTGTTTCCAATGGCCTTGAGCCGTTATTGATTGAGACTACGATCGGCAGATGGTCGCTACCGTGGGGATCAGGGATTACCTTCCACGCGCATTCTAACTTTAGCGAGGTCGAGCAAAGGGATAAATCTAATGCGCTTGGGCGCGCAGGTGGGGGAGGAATCCGTGTCATTTCACCCGTGTTTAGAATTGTCATGTTGAAGTTGTCGCAAATATTGTGAATTAAAGAGGAACGGTTATCATCATAAAGGCAACCCCATTCCGTACCGTGAGAGTTAAAGTCGCCTAAAACTAGTCGCGGTGCTGGCAGGGATTCTATGATGTCATGTAGCCGGCGATGCCCAATCGCGGTGTTGGGGGGAATATATATGGAAGCTATGCAAAGATCTTTGCCTTTGGTTGTTACTTGACAAGCGACAACTTCAATACCTGTTATCGAGGGAAGGTTAATTCTGTAGAAGGAATAGCGCTTTTTGATCCCCAAAAGCACTCCTCCATAGGGGGTGTCTCGATCCAGGCGAATAATATTAAAGTCGTGGAAGTTGAGATCTATGTCGGAAGTTAACCAAGTTTCACATAATGCAAATGCATCGCAACTCAAATTATTTATTAAAATTTTGAAGGAATGGATTTTCGGGATGATACTTCTGCAATTCCACTGTAGAACAGTGATCAAATCCGTGACCTCGTTCGATGAGTTAGCCATCGAAGGATACAATCGCTGAAAGGAGGGGCCATTTAGCAGTCAACTGCTTCAAAAATGTTCTTACTGTAGGGAGAAAAGCTAACATAAGATTTTTAATAGGATCAGTTATATTGAAAGTTTTTATTATCCAGTCCACTATGTCCGAGAGTTTGATAATTCCAGTGCCGCGATTATTCTCGAACTGAAACAGAGGAACACTTGGGATTTTTGATGTTCCGGGAAGTGCTGGGAACTCCTTCTCTGAGTTTAATCCTCCGAGACCAGGAGCTAATTGCTTCGGTTTGGTTGCAACACTTCCAATAGATGTGACTTTCTGAGTCCCGTCAAGGGATACCTTCTGGCCTTTACAACGAACTTTAGGAGAGGAAATGTTCCTCCTCTTCCTATAACTTCTAGGCGCCCTAGTAGATGTTCCCTCTTGTGGGTCATCAGCCTCGCCCTCGTTAGGAGGCAAGTGAGCATAGATGTTTGTTGAGGTTGGTGGTGTAGCTTTCTTTAGCATTTCTGCGAAAGAACGTTCGGATCGTCCAGCAAGGGAACGTTTTAGTTTATCCCCGCGTAGTTTGTACGCGGGACATGCCGAGATATCATGCAGACTCTCCGCACAGTAAGGACACTTTTCGGCTTGCTTACTGCACGAATCATCTAGATGATTCTCCCCGCATTTTCCACAGCGGGCCTTATTGCTACAATGGGTGGCTGTGTGACCCAATTGTTTACACTTTGTGCAATTCATGACCCGCGGCACAAACAGACGCACATGCAGACGAACCTTGTGCAAGAGGACGTAATTTGGCAAAGCGATACCAGCGAAGGTCAACCGATAAGAGTTTGATTGGGGGTACGTTTTTGAACCATCCCCCGCGACTACTACTGAGTGCAAACGCTTGCACTCGAGTATTTTCACTGGCTGTAGTAAGCGGTCTCTGAAACGGCCAACCCCGTACTGCAGCAGATCCTCGCATGTCAAACTGTCATCGGTGACAACGCCTTCAGACTGTACTTTCACAGCTGGAATATACACGTGATAGTCCTTCGTAAAGTGCTCGCAGCAAGCAATATCGTTTGCCTGCTTTGAGTTAGTCAGCACGACCCTCAGCCTGTCTGAGCGGACCTTTTTTATTTCGATCACAGCCGAGAACCGTTCCGTTAGGTCTTTTGAAATCTGTAATAGATTCAGCGATTTTGTTTTGGGCCGAAAGAAGACCACAAAGGGACCGGTCGAGAGCTCTGGATATTGTTTGGGTCGGGGGAGAGCCTTAGGAGTCGACTCGATCTCCATTTGGCCATCCGGGGAGGAAGCCATCGACACCGTCAATGCACGGGGTCAGCACCCGCGCAGACGGGAAAAAGCCGTGAATGTATCAAAAAGGTAGATTTCACTTATCTGTATACTCGTTTCCCACGACGCACCAGTCCAGCTTAAATAGCTGGTTATTGTTCAATCCTCGCTTTACGAACAAAAGGTTGAGGAATGTGGCCTAACGGTTAACACACGCACAAAAGAATAAAAGTCCAAACCTCGAAGAGGCAGAGAATGGCAAAATAACCTTGAACGCGGATTACTGCACTGTTCTTTTTCCAACAGACCGAAAACAAAAAACTTCTATCTCGATCGAGCGATGCGTAGAGACTGACTGGGGTACACAATGTTGGATCGATGTTATCCACTGTGAACTTTCCATCTCCGGGGCGGTAGTTGGCCCATGTACCCAGGTAGCATACAACGTTTTCTGCGCGCATTGAAAAATATGTTATTGTCAAATATGTATTGAAATTGTAGCTTTATAAACTTACTTCCACCGAGCACAACGTTATTGAGCAGTACCATGTAAAGTGTAAATGTGAAAACCAATTTAATCATTTTGGACAGCCTTAAGTTTGAGACCGTTTACCGAAAATAATGGATTGCAACTGGTGATATCAATTCGAATTTCGGTTATTTTATACTAATTCTTGAAACAGATCAATCCCGAGCCACCTGCAAACAACAGTTGCATTTTTAGAGAGAAGTTTGTTGACGATTTAAGAAAAAAACAACGACCCTGTGAAAGCGCCGGCATAATCGCGATAATTGCAGCACCGAATGGAAAACAATCAGGTATTCTGTTGTTCCTATTCTCTACGCGTCTCCTGGACTACGTACCAGGTTTAGGTATGTGATCTCAACAGAGGTATTGTATAATCCTGACACATCACAAAGGCTATGCCGCTCTCGAGTAGCTCGAAGATAATTTTTTGTTTTAATTTAGGAAAAGCTAAACTCTGTATTAGAAAGCAAAAAAATCGCAATGTTGTGGCAACGAGAAAGTACCAAAATCGTGACGACATTTATACATATTGCCCTTATTTTATTCTATTCTAACCCTCGCACAGCCAGTATTGAAAAGCATCCTGGAAAACACTACAGTTATTCTATAGTGTTTTTCTTGTCAATATTAATATTTGAAGCATATTTTCATATGTCGCAAATATTAAAACGGCCAGGCCTACTGTGCAGAATTGGGTTTAAAGATGATTCAAAATTAAACGGAAATTAAATTATTCAAATAATGAATAATTTGATTAACGAATCATTTCGAATCATAAAGGAGGAAGAAACGAGGACAACCGTACCAATCGTTTGAAGGGGATATGATTAATCGTTGGGAGTGACTTTCCTAAAAGGTTAATGTCATTCCTTTGGTCCTTTGGGATGGGACAAAGGTATTTACACCTTGCCCTGAATAATAAGCCTAGGATAAAGCGCCTTTACTCGCGCATTACACTTTTACCTTTAAATTCTCGACAAACATATGATTAGGTTTATGATTAGGGCTCAACTGTCAAAATTCATTTTGGAGGACAATTCCGAACGAATCGCCCAACACAGTCGTTGACAGCAAACAAAAGTGAAAGTTTTCTCTTTCGTTGACTGCTATGCATCGTGCTTGGGTAATAACGGTTCCTTCATAACTTCCCGTGAATGTGAATTCCGACATCCGACCATCGAGCCTCAATCAGGTATTTGTAGCGAATTGAGCTATTCAATTATTATTTATTTATTACATCTTCGATATATATCGTACAGATTACACTTAATGCTATTGCTAGTGTCAATGTTAAAAATTTCTAATTGCTAACTTATAATTAGATTTAGTGGTATGGAAGTCATAAGCTAAAACAGTTTCGTTGAATCTGCTACAACATCTGTCTAGCGGATTGTTCTGGCCATATACTGTGCGGTGCCTGGGAATCCACAGAAGCGGACGATTCCTTATATCACGAGGGGGTACAAATAAATGAATCCTTCAGAGAATGTCGGGACAGTCAATATTGTTCGACAACATATCGAAAATGAACATTCTTTGCAAGAACGTGCGGCGAGACTCCAGCGTTGGCAAATCTAGCAACATGCATCTATTATTATACGGCGGAAGACGGATAGGGTCGTTCCAAGGCAATTTTCTGAGAGCAAATCGTACAAAACTTCTCTGAACGCGCTCCAGTCGGCTGCTTTGAACGGCGTTGTATGGCGCCCATACTTGTACAGCATACTCCATAAAGATTTCAGTGCGTAGAAATCCACAAAATCGACAGCGTTCCGTTTTAGAAAACCCAATGTTGCAAAAGCCTTCGCCGTTGTTGCAGTGATGTGGTCGGCGAAACGAAGTTTTCTGTCGAATAACACTCCCAGGTCACGGATAGAATCCACCCTCTCGATGACACAGGCTTGAAGAGTATATTCGCAACGCCTTATATTTGCCGAACGTCCGAAGCTTATCATCTTACATTTATCAATGTTGATCTGCATACCGTTCAGCAAACACCATTCCTCTATATTGGCTATATCGTCTTGAAGCACAACAGAGTCCAGTGCTGAAGCAATTGAACGAAAGATTTTCAGATCATAAGCATAGAGCAGTTTTTCAGAGTTGATGCGGGTGCAGAGGTCGTTGATGAATAAGAGAAAGATCAGTGGGCCTAGGTGACTTCCTTGAGGCACACCGGTTGGCGTTACGAATGCGCTTGAGCATGTAGTGCCAATTCTAACGAAGGCAGATCGTTGTGAGAGGTAAGAATGCAGCCATCTGGTAACCCACTCAGGAAAGCCTAGTCGCTCCAGCTTCAAAACAGCAATGTTGTGGGGCACCTTGTCGAATGCTTTTGCGAAATCAAAATATATAGCGTCCACTAGTTGACGTTTCTCTACAGCTGGAACTAGAAAGCTCGTGTACGTCATCAAGTTCGAAGTAGCGGAGCGTTTTTGCATAAATTCGTGTTGTCGTTCGTCGATTATGTTGGAAGAAGCAGCGTACATCGCATTGTACACAAACTTTTCCAGAACTTTAGCTAGGCAGTTCAGCAGCGAGATTCCTCTGTAGTTTTCAACATTGTGCCTATCTCCAGCCTTATGAATAGGAACTATAACAGCTTCTTTCCATGCTGTTGGGAATATATTTTCCGAGATTGAACGCTGAAAAATAATACTTATTGGCGCAGAAAGTGCTCGGGCACAATGCTTTATAAACACAGGAGGCAAGCAATCCGGACCAGGCCCTTTCAAGGGATCAACGCTGGACAGAGCGCTCGCTACATCAGAATCATTTACGTTAGGAAGAGGAAGGTTGATATTATGCGTTGGCAATGTTTCAAGGTACTGTTGCGATGGATAGACAGGAGGGCTGGTAAATACATCTCGGAAGTGATCTGCAAAAAGCTTCGCCGACTCGGCAACGGACTGTGAATTTTGGCCTCGAAGATAGACATTTTCTGGTACACCCACGGAACGTTTTCTGCTGTTTATAAATGTCCAGAATGTCGAAGGATTATTTCGAAGGCTGCGCTGAACTTGATTCAGATATTCACCGAATGCACTGTTCCGGGCTGTTTCATACTGCAGTTCAGTTTGACGAAGAATAGTTTTGTTGTCGTCGGTCCTATGATGTAAATATCGCTTTCGTCGTTTCTGGAGTACGTTGCGTAGGCGACCAAGCTCAGCGTTCCACCACGGAAATTTATATTCTGCTTTTCTGCTGACACGTTTTTTAGGAACATTACGGCGAAGAATCTCATATATGGCATCATAGAACGCCACAACTGCCTGATCTAAGTCATTTCCAACCAGCATCTCATGCCAATTGAGTGCACCAATGGCCATTGAGACTTCATCGAAGTTGCATCGAGTAAAGTCAAAATTGAAGTCGTCGTTAATTGTATCAAAAGCTTCATCGTCGTCAGAACGCACATCAAATCTTAAAACGAAGGGTTTATGGTGAGGGTCAACCTTCAGTATAGATGTGGGAGGCTCAATCAGTTCAAACACGTCCGTGTCATTAACGAAAGCTAAATCGAGGGTCCGTCCATTCACGTTGCTAACAGAGCAGATTTGGTACAAGCCACCAGCGACCAAAGTTTCTGTGATGGCCGTCTCTTGTTCCGTGGTTGCATTCTCAGGAAGGTAGCACTTATAATCGTCATCAAAAATCCACCGAAGATTAGGAAGATTATAATCACCTACAACAAGTACATTGTCGCGCCTATTACATTTGTCCAGGATGCTTTGGACTGCAGAAGAGTGAAGGTTGTACAAGTCAGGATCACTGTTCGGCCTTAGATAAATGCAACAAATATATAACGATCGACCAGGCAGTGAAACGCGTACGACAACTTGCTCCAAACATTCACATCCAGGTATTTTTAGTATAGTCCCAGTTAGATGTTTCTTTATCGCTATGTGAACACCACCTCCGCGACGTAGGTGACTGGTAGAAGAGTTGCGATCGTATCGGTAGATTGCGTAGTTCGTCGTTAGCTCGGTGTTTAATATATCATCACGTAACCAGGTTTCGGTGAGAACGATAATGTCGTAGTCGCAGGAAGTGAGCGCAAGCAAGAAAGCCTGCGTTTTTGTTCTCATTCCACGAACGTTCTGGTAGTAGACGGACAGGAAATCAGGTGTTGTACGCAACGGCATGCTATGAACCAAGAGGTTTTCAGAAAGCGAACTGTCATGTAAAGCAAAATACTCGCCTGAGAAGGGAGTTCGGAAGACCCCCTCACGACCTCCGACCGCAGGACCGGGACGACTAAGCGGGTCGCTGGCTGGTAGCGCGACTGCGTCGGAGCGCTCAGGGGCTTCCGTAGTACTGTATAACGGGCGTCCCGGTGATGGCAGCGCAGCGTGAGTTTGTAGATGTGGTCTTGGCGATGGCCAGGAAATTATGCTTCGTTCAAGTAACGGCAAATTGCACGAACGTGTTGTACCCGATGGCACGCTAGAAACCGAGTGGTTTTTAGAAAGCGAACTGTCATATAAAGCAAAATACTCGCCTGAGAAGGGAGTTCGGAAGACCCCCTCACGACTTCCAAACGCAGGGCCGGGACGACTAAGCGGGTCGCTGGCTGGTAGCGCGACTGCGTCGGAGCGCTCGGGGGCTTCCGTAGTACTGTATAACGGGCGTCCCGGTGATGGCAGCAACGAACAAAGTGCATCTTCATTTAGTTGGTTAAAATCGTTAGAGAGCACGACCGGGTCAGGAGGGTGAAATTCCAGTCGACTACTGTGCAGATAATCTTCGGTGACGGCGTCTAAATTGTTGTGTTCAGCAGCAGTCTGTAGTGGGAGGCGTTCTGAGCGAGCAGAAGCGATGCGATCTAACTTTCCACTTAGACATTGAAGTTGTTTACCAGGCAGGATTGCAATGATGGTAGAATCAAACGAATTGTTTTTGTCGACAGACTGCAATTGAGATTTGTTTTGAGGGTGTGCAGAATCTATAATTGCTTCGGAAGGACATATACCCTCCTTGGCTTTACCTGACACAGAAGGAGTCTCCGATTCGTCAGGTATGTTGATTGCCGAGGAAAATAAAGTTGGAAAGAGATTTTCCGGTATAGCGTTGAGCTACAGAGCACCACCAGATTATTATTATTATTATATTATTAATAAAACAAGAAAAAAACACTTCCTTTGGCATTCCAAGAACTCCGTCCTGATGCTCTACACCAATGTTTTTTCAACCGGGCCGGGGGTGAATTCACCCCCAGGAGTACGTGAAATTATGAATTATTCCGGGTAAATTCAAACTTGTTATCCTAATATTTCCATCGAATTATTGACTATAATATAGAGACAATAATTCGATGGAAATATTAGGTTAATTACTCGAAATTTACCCGGAGTAGGATAATTACTCGAAATTTACCCGGAGTAGTTCATAATCTGACGTACCCCTGGGGTGAATTCACCCCCGGTTGAAAAACACTGCTCTACACTATGAGAAACGTCATCAAAAGGCATGATGTTATCCACACTATATTAAAAAAAAACAGGAGCCCCTCCTAACTCCCCCCTTACTATATCAACAATATTATTAACCGAAAAGCTTGACTTAGTTAATTCTAAGATGTCACAAAGTTTCAATTTCTTGCCATGGATAAAACATTGGAATTTCATTAATTGAAACCTGAAAAGCGTACCGCGTCGGACACATCACGGTTAAAAAAAGAAAGCTCTCATATCCACTAGACAACACGTTCCATAGCGACATGACTGGGAACTCTAGTGATATGGTGTAACTCACTCTCTGTCAAAATGTGAACCGTACACCGAAAACCAAATATCAGAATGGCGGTCCGTGTAATCATCCAAGAACGAACGCGAATATGTGAATGGCCATACGGTTACAAAATCAAATTTATACACGCGAAGTCACATGTACGCGAGCACTCGCGTCAAACACGTTAACATACGAATGCTTAAGCCCTTCGCGATCAACACCGTATATCCACGCCAGCGATCGCGCAAACTTGATAACAACCCGGAAATAAGGTGAACCTTTTTAGTACTTATGAAGTTTCAAACGCGGTCTCAAACGCGAACCAACAAACGCGCGATCATGAATCTGTCGCAGCCGGAAAAAATTACCCTCCGTCCTAGCAACTTGGATCCATACTCCATAAATTGAATATCAGATTGACGGTCCGTGCGCGATCATCCAAGAACATACGAGAATATGCGAAAGGATACACGGTTATAAAATACACGTACACGCGTTCGAACACGTTAACGTACAAACGCTTCGCGACAATACACGCAATCGAGAAGTATCCCGCACATATTTAAACCGTACAATGAATATCACATTTACCGTACAATGATTATCACATTCACAGCCCGCTGCAATTGGCCTTAAGCAGTGTTTTAGTGCGTGACAATTCCCGTCTCGTCTGAAATTGTAGTGTGTGATTCTGACGGGGAGCCCTTCCGAGAGCCTAGCTCTACAGCTCCAGTAGGACAATCCTCGACAAAAGATAGCTGTAAATTTTCCTTAGCTTCATTAAAAAAAATCAACGTTTAATCCCCCACTTTCAAGAAATTTACCTTTTACCTTTACTATGGCCTTCAGACGGTCATAAAACGAAACCCATGCTGTCCGAATGACTTACCGGTATTTTAGCCCACTCACGGACAATGGCTTTCTTCAGCGTCTGGAGGCGGGTGTGTTTTTTACTTCGGACCTTGCTCTCCAAAATAGACCAGGTAGAATAATCCATTGGATTCACTTGTGGTGAATTTGAGGGCGATTGCGTGGTCGAAATGTAGTTCGGAACGTTAATTTTTAGCCAGTTCTGGTACACTCGTGTTTCGAGACGGTGTCGAGTCTTGTTGAAAAGTCCATGGTTTGTCTGCCCGCGGCTTCAAAGCAGCGCCCAAAAAACTTTCCCGATAATATGTCACATTTACATGACCCGTAGTTTAATATAAAGTTTGTGATGCTTATTGTTATTATAAAATTAGATGTGTTATTTTAGGATGTAATTTATATAGCTATAAGTAATTATGTATCATTTGGATTATGTCATATCTCTTGGTACGAACAGTTTGGTTTGCACCCATTTGAGAAAGAGTACGTATGTTTTCTAATATCAAGAGGGTTTTTCCCTGCTACAATAAAGAATAAAGAAAGAACTGGCTGGTGCCGAATAATGTCTCGGTTAGCCAAGCACAGAAGCTTTGGGTCGTTGACAAGCATAGCGAAACGAACTGTCTTTTGACATCAAAGCCAGCAATCATGTAACCTTTGTTTTTCCCCTACACGTAAAAAAATTAATTATTTTATTTATTAGATTTGATTCATAGAATTTATAATATTTTAAAATATATGCTTTATATGGGCAAACATATTGTTCATGAAATATTTCAATAAAACGTATATACATGATGTATTACAGTCCCCAATGAAAAGTATAAGTTTTGCCTTATGGCGAGAATGTAATAGGTTTAACTAATAATTTTGACTATGTCGTTGTTGTCGTACATTGTGGTTAACTCATTACAGATGTCCTAGGAAGTGTTGTTAGGTAACTATTATGAACTATATTGCATTTAATTTCATTATAATCAAAACTATATTGCATTTACTTACAGCGAAAATCGATTCGATTTTTCGCTACTGTTCACCATTAATAAAACGCTCTTGTCGGAATGCTCGTCTTACCCGCTGGACGCAGCAACAGACAAGATTATAAAATTTGATGCAACAATTTATTCTAATAACGACCATTCTCGTGTTTCAGGATATTCAGCTGCTAGGATTTAACGAGGTACTATCTCCATAATTACCGGTAGCCTCCCTGAAATAATCAATTATTGAGGAATCGATCGTCCAAGAAAGTTTTTCCACAGAAACATCACCATATTCCACCCCAAAACGAAATGCGGAAACGAGTCTACTATCATTAAAAAAATTGGACTGCTTTTGGGTCATCTGGGACTTAAAGTCGATGGTTTAGCCCGCAATACCTCTATTAGAAAAAGCAGTTACTTAACAGGACCATTATCGGTTAGGTTATATTCAAAATTTATGAATATACTAAACAAATGTAACATCTTTTGAACCAAGTAATTGCTATATAATAAAGAAAGCGTAAATTTTAGTTTTTTACAGCATTTGATTGTTCTTAAATTCGAGAAAATTGTACGTTTAGACATGCAAATAATAATAATGAAACATATAAGCGAACCTAATGATTTTATTATTGTTATTCTTATGAACTTCATGCAACATTTCAATAAATGAGATGTGAAGCCTAATATTGAATATGTTGACTTGGTATGAAATGTATAAGTTTGGTGTTATGATTTTCTTATGATGTGCATTATGACCTGTATTCCAATGGCATATATGATTTATAAATAAATCTTTATGGCAAAAATGTATGTGGTTTGCCAGATACATTTATTATGGAAATTTCTTTTCGTGTAAAGGAAAAAAAATATAAACCAATTTGTGCGTAAGAACACAGCACCTAACTTAGAAAATTTATTTTAATGTTTCGTGACACCAACTTGCTGCCAGTTAGACGATATATCCAAACTAACACCAAATTGGTGCCTAAGTTAGGTGTTGTGCCCTTATGCACAAATTGTTCCATCCATTTTTCTTTTCTTTAGGAAGGAAAAAGTTGCATACTCGAAGGTGTTTGGCTCTTATGCTAAAAGACAGTTCGTTTCCCTATACCCGCAAGCGACTCAGAAATGTGCTTGACTAATCGAGACATCACTCGGTACAATTTTTGTCCTTTAAAAGAAAGGTCGCATGATTTATGTAATTTATGCAGTTGCTAAGCGTTTGCTACATTATATTCAGATTTTTATTTACCGTTCAACTGTTTATTCGATTCTTCGTATTTTGTAATCTATATCACAAACCACTCGCTTTGAATAAAAAGCATCCACCTTTCAATCTAATTTATATCGACAATGTATAAGCTTCCACCGAATGCACAGCTGAATCCAGCCTTACTTCTTCTTGGAAACACCACGATAACCGGTGGTCTTGGTGTGCTGACCGCACTCGCAGGCCCCGAGTGGGCACGAATCTTCTACAGTCGCTCCAAATCTTCACGCAGTTTTGAGCCCACGCTGGCGGACGTCAGCTGCGATTACTTGCCATCGATGATATCCTTCTGACTGACATGGGCGTATCGTCAACCGACACCCTTGATGGCCGTTAGCGCAATTAGAACAGTACGCTTGTCGTCAATGTTGGTGCTGAGCAGACGAAGGATATGCTGAAACTTCTCCGGATCACGAGCGACATTTTTAACAAGATTTCTTCCAGCAAAACAGTGTACTTGTACTTCCGCGAAACAAAAATGTATTTCATGTGATGGATAAACATATCTAAATCCTGTAATTTATTTTCTTGGAAAAACTTCTCAGGAACATAACCCATAGCGCATAGTTAAGCTGATTAGCATTAACCGTGTATTTTACGTTCGCTAGGTGTGCGCCAAAAATCACCTAAGCCTGCCTGACCCTTCTTCTCAACTCTATGACCAAATATTTTAATATGTATAGCCAATCTTAACCAAATATTATACATTTTCTACTGCTTTCAGGTTCAAATGTTCAGTACTCACGTTGTTGTTGTTGTTGTTTATTACCTTCACCAACAGGCCCCTTGGCCCCAATGGTGGTTGCTTAAACTAATTACATTTTAAAATTGACAACATTTTCACTTTTATCGCATTCCGCGTCCTGTTGAAGTCAAAGGCCGTCGCCACACTGTTAAAAATTCGTTGAAGTCCGGTAACAGCGCTCTGGCAACCATAGTTGGTTCTCCTGAACGGAACTCGCAGAAGGGAGTTATTGCGTAGAGCTCGAACGCGGGCTTGAAGATCCAGACGTGCAAGGATTGTAGGGCAATCCACTCTGGCAGAGAGTAAGTCCGAGACGAACAGGGCTCGAGAGCAGTCCCGCCGAATGCTGAGTTTATCGAGGTGTATTAGCTGGCAACGGTTTTCATAGCTCGGCAGCTGAAATCTGTTTCGCCATGGGAGATAACGAAGGGCGAAGCGTACGAACATGCGTTGGACAGCCTCGATTCTGTCAATCCCGTTCTAGTAGTACGGATTCCAAACAGCTGGACAATATTCTAACGTTGAGCGGACCAACGCGCAGTAAAGCGATTTAAGACAATATACGTCCCTGAAGTTTTTCGCTATTCGGAAGATGAACCCAAGCTGTCGTGATGCCTTATCCACGATGTATGACGTATGTGGTTTGAATGTTAATGCCGAATCCATGATGACTCCGAGATCTTTGATGTGAGAGTGTCTTGGAATGCTCGAGCCGAAGAAATGGTAGTTAAACTGAGTCGATTGGCGTTTCCGCGTGAATGTAACGATTGAGCATTTGCTCGGGTTTAAACCATTCTGTTTAGATCACACCACGTACTAAAGCTGTTCAGTTCCCTCTGAAGAAGCTCGGCATTGGTTTTATCCCGTATTTGTTGAAAAATTTTCATGTCGTCGGCGAAAGAAAGGCGGGGTCCTTGTAATGTGAAATTGACGTCATTAAAGTAGAGGAGGAATATTACTGGACCGAGATGGCTTCCTTGTGGGATGCCGGATGTAGCGAAGAATGGTGCAGATAGACAGTCCTTAATGCTGATTTGGAGTTGCCTTCCATCGAGGTAGGAACGAAACCAGCGCAGAAGTTGTCCATGAATGCCGAGTTTGTCCAGCTTCGCTATTGCGATATCGTGGTTGATTTTGTCGAAGGCCGCAGATAGATCCATATAAATAGCATCGGTTTGCAATCCGTCAGCGAATCCATCCATTACATATGTTGTGAACGAGAGCAGGTTAGTCGTTGTCGATCGTTTAGGCATGAAACCGTGTTGGTCATCTGCAATGTAGTGTTTGCAGTGAAAGAAAATAGGATCTAACAAAACCAGCTAGAACAGTTTTGATACAGCACTTAAACACGAGATTCCCCGATAATTGTCAATGTTCGATTTGTTTCCTTTTTTATGAACTGGAAACATGTGCGCTGCTTTCCAGCAGGAAGGGAATGTTCCAGTAGTGAGTGATAGCTCGAAGACTCCCGAAGTGGTTCAAGAAGCCCGCTGATGCACTTTTTGACAAAAATCGAGGGAACACCATCTGGACCCGGGGAACAAGATGCTTTCAGTTTGGCATTTGCTGCAAGAATGGCAGCATTATCGACACAAATTCGGTTGATGGTTCGTCCTAGGGAAGGAGTTAAATTAGCGGCTGCAGCGACTTGTTGTGGTGACAGGCGCTCGTTGGAAAAAACGCTTGAAAATTTGTCGGAGAACAGTTGGCAAATTTCCTTAGTGTCGGTGCCTAAAATTCCATTAAACGACATACAAGATGGCAAACCGGATTATTTTCGCTGCTCGTTAACATACTCCCAGAACGACTTGGGCTTGGATTTCAGTTGACGCTCAACGTTTCGCTGGTGTCTAAAAAAGGCGCGTCTGATTTGTTGTTTATATTCGTGGTTGAGTTGAAAGTAGTGATTTCGTAATGCAAGTGTCTTATGCTTCGAGAATTTTTTAAATGCAGCTCGTTTGGCAGATTTTAAACGTCTAAGGACGGTTGATTGCCAGGGAGGGTGTTCATCGGTACTAATTGTTCGTTTTGGTACATGGCGGTCGATAAGGTAGTTAAGAATACTAGAAAACGTCATCGCTGCTTCGTTCGCGTCGTCATTGTTAATATTTTCGTCCCAGTTTATATCCAACAGCGTGCTAACGATGCTGTCGTAGTCAGCGTTTTTAAAATCGTAGACGATAGAGCTTGAGACGTCTTCAAAATTCACTCCTAGGTTACCAGCGAATACAAGATGTAGTGGGGGATGATGACGCACCTGCTTGACTAAAGGAGTCGGTGCAGTGCAGCAGTACGGAGTGCAGTCCCGGGCTCTTACAAAGCAGAGGTCCAATGTACGTCCATTCTCGTTGGTGACATTATTAATTTGCCGAAGAGTTGCGCTGCTGTAGTTATCCAAAATACAACTGGCATTGTTAAAAAGCGCAGATTTTTCGATATCCAATCGTAGAAAACCATTACTTGCTTGGCACCACGTCAAGCCAGGTAAGTTGAAGTCGCCCAGTATAACGATATCATCAGACGGGGCGGCGATCGAGGCGATAAAAGAAACGGAGGAAAGATGTACATCGATCAGGCTGTAAGCACGAATTCTGTCGGGTGGAAAATACACAACACACAGGAACAGATTGCGATCGGCAAGTTTCACTGTTATCCACACTTGCTCGGAGCTCGCCCACCGGTCTTCGTTGATCACTCGGGCTTTTATACCACGGCGAACGGCGATAAGAACATCACCGCCTGATGTCTTGTGGCTGTTGAGGGCATAGCGGTCACAGCGGTAGACATCGAATGTTGAACCAAAGACCTGGCGAGACAGAGTACGGTTGTCGAGCAACGTCTCGGTCAAGGCGATAACGTCGTAACAGCAACCCGTGGTCGCGAGCAAATAGCTGTCCGTTGATGAATTTAAGCCACCAACATTCTGATAGTAAACCTCGATGTTGTTGGAGGACGGATCAGGTACAGCAGAGAGCGAAGACATGTTGCCGTATAATAAGATCCTTTCGTCAATCCCACGAACAGTATCGGAACGGTTCACGGTCGCCTGGTCAACTGTGGTGAGGGATTCGAGGCATCCCGAATCAACTGCGTCGCGCCCCAAAATACGACTATCGTCGTTGTCGAGAGAAGTGGTTGGCATCTGATAACATGATGTCGGAGAAAAAGGCAAAAAACTGGAAGCGAAGAATACATCAGCGCTTGAAGTGTTCGGAACAGATGTATACTTGCCATTTGCGGCAGGTTGGAAGACCCTTTCACCCATCCCACACACAGGACCGGGACGACTGATGATCGCTGGCTGCAAGTGCTCGACTGTGGCGGGGGGATCGAGGGCTTCCATAGTGCCAACTGCGGTGCGTCCCAGTATGCGTTGGAACCCGATGGCGGAATGCGGAGAGCAGGAACGGGGTGGTAGCAGCTTGCGGCGAGAGTCGTACGATGAGCTAGAAGCGTGAATCGGTTCAACCGTTGTATCGTTACAATTTTTATAATACTTGCCGAGAAAGGCGGCTTGGAAGACCCTTTCCCCACCCACACATACAGGACCGGGACGACTGATGAACGCTGGCTGCAAGGGCTCGACTGTAGCGTTAACATATTTAGCGTACATGTGCTACCACAAGACGAGGAAGCCCATTTCCGTCGTTAAGTCGGTACTGCATCGAAACTGTTCCGGCGTTCGATTACCACCAGAGTTCATACATAATGTCGGTGAACAACCGACAGCACCTGGTGCGATTATCCTCCATTCGATGGGCCCGACTCTGCAGCGCTGCTTGGTTCGTTGGACTCCTCGTTTCTGTTCAGCTATGCAATTGCGATGTTCTTTTCGGACTTCATAGCGGAACGGGTGTCACTGCGTTATTTTCTATCGCTTGGAATGCTGTTTTCCGGCATTTTTTGATATCTGTTCGGCGTGGCCAAAGTGTACGACATTCACTCAATGGCATATTTCGTGTTCGTGCAAGCGATGGCCGGAATGTTCCAAACAACCGGGTGGCCAGGCGTTGTGACTATTGTAGGATGTTGGTTCGGAAAATCAAAGCGTGGGTTGATCTTTGGCATCTAGAACAGTCACACATAGCGGCTCACTATGTGGAAAGTGAATGGGCCATGTCGTTCATCGTGCCAGGATTTTTGATGGGAGTGTTTGGGTTTGTTATGTTTTTGTTTCTGGTGGATCAGCCTGAGATTGTTGACTGTCAGGAAAAAGTTGGAGATAGAAAGAATGGCTTCAGGAGGCTAGAAGATGGTAGATCTGGTGATTCGGCGGGGAATTCTGATACCGATGAGGTTGCTATTACTAACAGCGAACAGGTAAGGTGATTGTTCACTACTTGTAAACTATGTTACAGCTTTTTTGTTTATTTGCATGATATTAACACCTGTAGGAAAATTCTTCATTAAGAAGCTTACGTGGCAGCTATTATTCTAACGTAGTAAGTGCATGGTAGATATGTTATACAACTAAAGAAAAATAGGGCATATGTTTTACGTTGATCATTATGAGAGTGTCAACTACAAGCAGTTGCCTTAGCTATACATTCCTCTTCTGGCTTCCACTGTACATTCAGTCCTCCAGTAAGTCAACAAAAAATCGATTGAAAGTAAGCAGGACGATTATCTAACCGACATTTTCTTCACAGCGACGATGGGTGCAGAATTAAGTGCGGATATATCGACATTGTTCGATATTGGGGGCATCGTTGGTGCTATTGCGGCTGGTATGATCTCTGACTCGACTGGAATGTCTGCGAGCACTTGTACTGGAATGCTGCTGTTAGCTGCTCCGACTGTGAGTTTCATTCAATTATTTTGTCTCATACAGCATAATACAGTGTTTTTACTTTCAGTTGCTTATTTATCAAAAGTGGGGTGCGATCTCATTGTCCGTTAACATCTGCCTACTCTTTTTGACAGGAGTACTAGTGAACGGTCCTTATGCACTTATAACTACTTCCGTCAGTGCTGAGTTAGGTAAGGCAATCTTTATATATTGATTTGGACATATTCACTTGACTGCTGCTATACGCATAAATGTCCCATGTGCTATGGGATTCCCTATACGTATGGGACAATTATGCGTAGAGCGCAGTTAACGTCCGGTGAAATTTTCTATTTGTCGAAGGATCACCGGTGCAAATATGTTGACTGACATTTTAGAAATTTTCCAATCTAAATAAGAATCTTTGTCGTTTGTATATTCAACTGTGAGGGTGTGGTAACCAAGCAGAATATCAAAATCAGACCAGGAATGTGGTACATCTAACTCAATTTACCCCAAGAGGACGTTTATCATAAGATAGCACAACAGCGACGATATGTCAGGGGCATACAATACACAGTAGCCTCTGCCTCATACATAATTAGCAGTGTTTAATTATCGGGCTTGCGGGATGCTTCTAGTGTAGTGATCCTACTACCACTTTCATGGATCGCTCGAGACGCTCCCAAGCGGGGCATACCGGGTGGAATAAATTTCCAACACGTTTGGACACTAGTAAATGTGGCAGTCGAAAGGCCTCGAAAGGCCTCCCCTAGCGCCCGATCCGGATGTGGCGATGATCTCGCTGGGTGGGAGGTAGACTGGCGGATTGTGGTGGTAGAAGGGCCACGAGAGAACCTTCCCAGCACCGGGTCCGGGTGTCGCGGAAGGTCCACTGAGCAGTGGTGGTATATGGATGATGTGAGGTCAACCCGTTTGTGTTCTGCCTTAGATGAGTTCGAGAAAATTGGCATTTTGTCTTTGTGCACCTCGTTTGCTAGTGTTTCCCGAATTGAGGAGGATAAATTGTGTCGTCGCAGGTTTTCGAACTCCCGGTAGTTTATGAGTAAGTGCTCCACCGTGAGTCTTGTGTTCTGCATACTGGAGGGTTGACGTGGGTGATGGTGTGAGCATGGGTGATATTCGTATAACTCACGCGGAAGCGGGAAAGCGCTCTTTGTCGGAAGCCATTCGGGCTTCTGATCCCCCCGCATTTCAATGCAGCTCATGAGTGTAATTCTCCAGGCTCGCCTCCCCAGAACCGTCTAGTAGCACTCGCTTGGCAACCGGAGGTTGATGTATTATCAGGGGATAGCCGAAGTCATTGAGTCCGACAGAATTGCCCTGTGCTGTACTTAGCGTAGTGGCGATTTTTACACCTGAGAAAGGTTTCTTGTAATTCTGGCTTGCATCTGACTTGAATATTGTAGGGGTGGCTTCTATGGCCCTCTTCATTTTTAGAAAGGAGTGTGGGAGACAGGAGTCCCCCGAGATCAAGGCGAAATGTTTCCCGATTTCGTATGCAATTTCATAGGGCTCAACTGCTGTGGTACCGTTGCACGTTATTGCAAAGCCGTTTTGTTTTCTTTTGTCACTTAGCGTATTTACCCTTCTCCACAGTTTCGCAATCAATGAGTCGGAACTTATCCCATCTAGGAAGGCCGCCCAGCTGATCTCATTGGCTTTGACGATGGCCAGCCTAGCCTGATTCTTATAGCGCTGAAAACCCGCCAATCTCATCCCATCGATGATGGTCAGGGGGTATTTTAAGTGCTCGAACTTTGTCATCGCAGGTGGGCCAATCCGCCCGATTGTAGATCCAACGACGACGTCGATAGGGGCATCCGACTATGAGAAATTACAATAAGGAAGTGATCGCTGTTTCCAATGTCACCGCGATGGCAACACCTCATTGAGCCCCACGTTGTGTAATGGGCGTTGAAGTCACTCATTAGCAGGAAGGGAGTTTACAGCTATATGAAGATATTCCGCAATTTATTTCCGACGTCTTTTACTTCCTGAGGGATGTATATAGATGCCGCCGCGCCAGCAACCATCGAGGACTAATCTTACAGAAAAGTAGGCGACCACAATCAAGTCGGTGTCCAGTTTCACCAACTCAGATGGCAGCTCTGGTTCCTAGCCCGACCACCTGATAGAGTCGACCCTTTAGCTAAATCCGAAGTATAACGATGCCCTATTATGTGTGTCTCTTGTATAGCGAGCCAGATGGATGCTGAGTGTACAATCATGCGTTGGAAGTCACCTAGGTTAGCTCTCAGGGCGTTGGTGTTCCTCTGAATGACCAGTGTGTAGTTTATTCCTCCGGGTGGGGGTCTGAGCTACGGTTGAGACTACGATTCCTAGTCGGTCTGCTATGCAGATGCAGATTTAGCTGTTATTGCTGACCCCGTGTGAATCCGAGCAAACGGATTCTACTAACAAGCTGGGTGGAACAGGTATAGTTGCTCCATTGCGTTTTCATTGTCATCTGTGCTTTGAGCTTTGCTGTTGGCTATTTGCGGCCAATTTAAGACTAAGAGAAACGAAAGCGATGAAATTGAAAGACGGATAGGTATTTTAGAGCGAATCAGTTAGAAACTTAGAACGGAAAACTAGGACTAGGCAGGTTCATCTGAACATGTTCGAAAGGAAATGTGAAGAATCCTTTGCCTTCTGCTAAGTAGGATCTTTGAGGTTTGCTTTCCTTCAAGGCTGCTAGCTCTTTTTGTAGCTGGGCTATTCAAACCCAAACGACGGGTTGTTTCTTGAATTGTTCTTCTAGCTTGTTCTTCTAGTATCATGGTTAGATTCTAGTATCATGGTTTCTCGATAGCATTCGTACCGTCTGCCCGTTCAACCATTAAATAATATTAGAACTGTTCATTTAACAGTCGATCAGGATCGAATATTTTGCCAACATGTAAACTAACGAGCGTTTTCTGTACTGGCTGGCCTTTACAGCAACCATAGATATTCCAGCTTTGTCGACATTTCGCCGCGATCGGCTAATTGCTTCTTTCTTCGCGCAGCTTTATCGGGACAGTCAAACGCAGATTATTCAATCCAATTAGCTACTTCGGTTGCACCTCGGCGTCCAGTGGGAGTGTTTCGCAAGAGCTTGAAACCGCAGTGTCTGCTTCGGAAGAAGTAGCTAGCTTACTATGTGGATTTGAATCTCCTTTCTCGTCATGTTGCTAGTTCACTGTAAGATAAGGGACTCCGGCACCACACTAACTCCCATGTGCTTGGAAACATTTTCTACCAGTAGGGTTGCTAGTGAACCTTCGTGAATGAAGGCGAAGATTGTCTGAGCAGCGGGCGGGATGGCGTAACCTACAACGCTGATTACATATCTCAGGTAGACTACTACATGTTAGTTTTGTCAACCAAACGACCAATTGCAGAAAAAAATGCGCCGAAGCAAATAATCAAACCTCATCTAGCCCAGACAACTGAAACAAGCAGCCACCCACACTTACAGATAAACCAAAAACAGCCATGCAAACAACCAATAGCGAAGGTACAAAAACTTCGACAAGCGCTTCCAAATCAACATCACCAATAAATGAGCAAATATCTATGAAGATGGGTTTACAACAGGGATTCATAAGAGCAACAAATAAATAAGAACTTCTGACTGCAAACAGATAGAAAGCAGTATCGATTACGACACGGACGTGAACGAACACGCGAGAGAAGGCTAAGCGTGCGAATAAGGCAGAACTGCTGCGGATAATGCAATTAATGCTTCACCGCCAAGGAAGAGGGTCTCAACACGCAGCAGCAAATTGCACCAAGATCCGGTAGACATATTTTAGTATTTGTTATACTTCCTTATTATAAAAACGTAAAAGATCCAGGGTTAGTTGTGTTGATACGTATCAAAGAAACCTATTAAAAATAATACTAACTTCGAAAAAGCTCGGTGACCCTTCATTCATTTGATTCTTTTGTCATCAGAAATTCATGAAAGTAAGGGCGACATTAAGGCTCGAAAACAGCTCTAAATAACTGAATCTGCGGGAGTACGGATTACGGATCGACCGCCTGACCTTGTAAAATCGCTTTTATGCATTCGATCTTTCCCGATTCGATATTTGACTCCAACGATTTTTTTGATTACAGGAATCGATTTGACTAAATCGATTTCATTTTCGATCTAGGCGAATAAAAATTGAAGCCAGAAAATCTTACTGCACTTATCAAATTGATATAATTCTATTTTAAGGTCAGCATAGCTCATTGAACGGGAACGCAAAGGCTTTAGCCACAGTTACGGCTATCATTGATGGAACTAGTTCCATTGGTAAGTATTCATTACTCATAACAGTTTTAGCCTTCGCCTTGAAAGGTTGTGTTTGCTGATTGGTTGTAGCAACCAAGGATGTGCAAGCCGTGAATAGGCTAGAAGTTTGTGTACCGTGTCAGTATTTGATGCTGTGTTGGTGCGGAGACAGGCAGGATTGTTGGCTGCGAGAGCGGTCGTTTGGTGGTGGTACCACGCGATAAGCGAGTGTTGGTGCGAAGGCAACGAAGTCTCAGGTAAACGGCGCCCCACCTTGGTGGTAGTAGTGGTTGCGTTGCATACAACCGGCGCTTGCGACGGAGTGAAGCGGCTCGCTTCATCATCACTCATTCATCCGTATTAGTGCAGATACGGGATTTTGAGTATTTGTGTACCTATCCACGCTGCGTAATAGGGGAATACCTCTGGACCCACAGGTAAGCGGCGGCCCCACCTTGGTGGTGGTAGTGGTTACGCTGCATAAGTCGGCGCTAAGGGAGACAGAGCTGCATCTTGTTGGTGACGCGTCTCGCTTCATCATCACTTATTCATCTGTGCTAGTGCAGATACAGGCTTTTGTGTATTTGTGTACCTAGCCACGCTGCGTAGTAAGGAAATACCCCTGGACCCACAGGTAAACAGCGGCTCCATCTTGGTAGTGGTGGTTACGCTGTGTTCAACCCGAGCATGTGACAGAGGGAGACAGCGTGAATCTGCAACTCTTCGAAGGACAGGTAGATTTTAGTATAATTTTGCTAGTGTTAGTATTTAATTAACTTACTGTGTATGGTAGGCGAGATGGAGGATAGTGAGATGGAATCCTCCATTTCACAAGAGCAAAATTCTTCTGATCCCCCTCCCTCAACTCCCCCTAGAATAAAATTATACCCTCAAGGGTCTGCTGGACCTTGGCAGGTTTTCTTCAGGCGGAAAGGAAAGCCATTAAACCTTGTGCAAATTGCACGGGATCTGGCTTCACGATTTTCTGCTGTAACAGAGATCGTGAAAGTAAATAAAGACAAACTTCGAGTTAGCATTGATAACATTAGACAAGCTAACGAGATAGTAGCCTGCGAACTCTTCACGCGTGAATATAAAGTTTATATACTTTCGCGCGATATAGAATGCGATGGAGTCATCTCCGAACCCAGCATCACTGCCGAGGATATACTGCATGGTGTTGGTTGTTTCAAGAACACCCTGCTTAATTAAGTAAAAATACTCGATTGTAAGCAATTGTACTCAGTATCACATGAAGAAGAGAAAAAAGTTTACCGACCATCCTATTCATTTCGTGTAACTTTCGCTGGGTCTGCTTTGCCTAGCCATGTTCTTATTAATAAAATTCGTCTCCCCGTTTGCCTTTTCATCCCTCGTGTGATGAATTGCCTCAATTGTAAACAGCTTGGCCACACAGCCACTTACTGTTCCAATAAGGTACGGTGTGGCAAATGTGGGGGGCCTCATCAAGAGGACAGGCTTGTTATTTGCTCACACAATGAGCCACAAAGAGCGAAATACACCGATTGAAAATAGAGCAGCACAAAAACACTGCGATGTGCAGAACGACCGCACAAAGAGACACTTGAAAACGAAAAAGAGTGCACCAAGAGCTGCACAATTTCGTTCAAAGAGTCACCTTTTTGTGCCTCCCCTCACTGGAAAACAGGTAAGAAGGCGAATCAAACTACAATTCAGATAAAGTTTGGCCGGAAGAACGTTTTAAAAATGTTTTTTGGTTGCCTTCTCTACTTACGTGCGCATGGGACCAAGATACACACTAAAGAGCCTCTTTATTTCTACTCTTTGTGGCGTGCAGCCATGGAGTAGAATACACGTGTGGGAGCAACACGCATCGGAGTGAAGAGGTTTATTGTGAAAGAGAAGAGCGGTGGTTCGCATGAAAAGTGCGTTTGTTTTTTTCTCTTTATTTGCTCTGAGGTGCATAACATCCCTGCAAGAGGATACATGCAATAAAAACTTAGAAAAATGTTTACATTGCGGAGAAAATTCACACGAGCTCCTTGCATGTCCCATATATAAATTGCGGGAGGATAAAATTAAACGATCCTTGAAGGAGAGGTCTAAGCGCTCTTATGCAGAAATACTGAAAAATGCTTCTCCTGAACCCACGGTCCCAGAAAACAGATACGCTATTCTATTGACGAAAGAGTCTGACTCTGACGAAGCGTCCGAAGGTACATCATTTGTTTTACCTAGAGCATCCAGGAAAAGAAAACAATCCTCTTTTCCCAAACTGCCAAGCAAGGGCTTTAAAATTTCTCCTCCAACAAATAAATTGCGGCCAAAGCTAAAGAATTCCGATGCAATACCGAAGCCAGTCCCTCCCGGTTTTGGTAATGTACAATCCAAACAGAACACCATTACTGGAAATAATAAAACTTCAACTTCCTCCGAGCCTCAACCGGGGATAGGTTTATTAAATTTTCTGAAATTGTTGATTGGATTTTCAAAGCATTCAATATTTCTGAACCACTAAAAAGTATACTTTCAGCGTTCCTCCCAATAATTAGAACATTTTTAGAGCAGCTGATTGCTCAATGGCCCATCCTTGCAGCAATTATATCTTTCAATGGTTAATTCAACTCCTAAGGTGAAAGACTCCATCACTGTTTTACAGTGAAATTGCAGAAGTATCATACCAAAAATTGATTCCTTAAAAATTTTACTGCATAATTTAAAATGCGATGCTTTTGCTCTATGTGAAACATGGCTTACCTCAAACATTAATTTCAACTTAAATGATTTCGAATAATGGCCTAGACCGAGACACCCCGTATGGAGGAGTGCTTCTAGGAATTAAAAAGTGCTATTCTTTCCATAGAATTAACATCCCCTTGTTCGCGGGCATTGAGGCTGTAGCTGTCCAAACGAATATTAAAGGCAAAGACGTGTCTATCGCATCTATATATATACCTCCTAAAGCTCAAATTGGACAAAGTCAGATTTTTGAGGTAGTGGAATCCATGGCTGCTCCGCGGCTGATACTGGGAGACTTCAACTCGCACGGAGTATTGTGGGGTTCCCTCTTCGATGATAATCGATCCTCTTTGATATACAATGTTTGTGACGAGCTCAATATGACAGTTTTAAATACAGGCAAAATAACACGCATCCCCAGACCACCCGCACGACCAAGTGCATTAGATCTATCTCTATGCTCGACATCACTTCGGTTAGATTGCACGTGGAAGGTTGTACCTGATCCTCACGGTAGCGATCATTTGCCAGTCGTTATTTCAATTAACAGTGAATTAGGCCTCACGAATTCAATCAATGTCCCTTGTGACTTGACACGAAATATTGATTGGAAAAAATACCAATCTTGAATTTCCACTTCTCTTGTTTCGACGGAAGAGCTACCACCTACCGAAGAATATGAATTTCTAGCGGGTTTGATTATTGAAGCAGCAGAACAAACCCAAACGAAATGCAATACTGGCATGACAATGAATAGCCGGCCTCCTAATCCCTGGTGCGACAAAGAGTGCTCGGATGCATATGAAGCTAAACAAGTTACTTACAAAGAAATTATGAAACGGAAAGGGTGTACACGTGCGAACTTTGAAAATTATTCGATTTTGCAAAACAAATTTGACAGTCTCCGTCGTGCCAAAAAGTCTAGTTATTGGAGACGCTTCGTTGATGGCTTGTCAAGAGAAACATCAATGAGTACTCTTTGGAATACTGCCAGAAGAACGAGGAATCGAAACGTAACTAATGAAAGCGGAGATTTTTCGAATCGCTGGATATTTAATTTTGCGAAGAAAGTTTGTCCAGATTCTGCTCCTGCGCAGAAAATCATTCGCGATGCTCCCACAAGTAACGATTCCATAGATACGCCTTTGACAATGATGGAATTTTCAATTGCACTCCTCTCATGCAACAATAATGCTCCGGGTCCAGACAGAATTAAATTCAACTTGGTGAAGAATCTGCCTGACCTAGCAAAAAGACGCTTGTTGAATTTATTCAATAAGCTTCTTGAGCAGAACATTGTCCCGCACCACTGGAGACAAGTGAGAGTTATCGCCATTCCAAAATCGGGAAAACCAGCCTCCGACCATAACTCGTATCGACCGATTGCAATGCTATCCTGCATCAGGAAATTGTTGGAAAAAATTATCCTACGATGTCTCGACAATTGGGTTGAGGCGAACGGCTTGCTATCAGATACCCAGTTTGGTGTTCGGAGGGGAAAGGGAACGAATGATTGTCTGGCGCTACTTTCGTCAGAAATCCAACTAGCTTACGCAAAAAAAGAACAAATGGCGTCTGTGTTCTTAGACATAAAAGGAGCATTCGACTCTGTTTCCATTGATGTTCTCTCAGAGAAACTACATCAATGTGGTCTTTCACCAATATTAAATAATTATTTATACAACTTATTGTCAGAAAAGCACATGCATTTTTCATATGGCGATTTGGCAACATTTAGAATAAGTTACATGGGCCTCCCACAAGGTTCTTGTTTAAGCCCCCTTCTCTACAATTTTTACGTGAATGACATTGATAATTGTATTGTCAGCCCATGCACTCTAAGACAACTTGCAGATGATGGTGTGGTTTCTGTTACAGGACCAAAAGCCATAAATTTACAACAACCACTGCAAGTTAGTTTGGATAATTTATCAAGTTGGGCTTTGAAGCTAGGCATCGGATAAAACAGAGTTGGTTGTTTTTTCAAGGAAGCGTGATCATGCTCAGCTTCAGCTTCAGTTGGTTGGTAGAACGATAGCCCAAGTCATGACCTTTAAATATCTCGGAATTTGGTTCGATTCTAAAGGTACATGGGGAGGCCTCATTAGGTATCTGATAAAGAAGTGCCAACAAAGGATAAATTTTCTCCGAACAATAACCGGATCTTGGTGGGGTGCTCATCCAAGTGACGTGATAAGATTGTATCAAACAACGATACTTTCAGTAATGGAATATGAGTGCTTCTGTTTCCGTTCAGCTGCAAACACTCACATTATTAAATTGGCACGAATACAGTATCGTTGCTTACGAATCGCCTTAGGTTCCATGCAATCGACACATACGATGAGTCTTGAAGCACTAGCGGGAGTTCTACCCTGAAAAGATCGATTCTGGGATCTCTCCTCTCGTTTACTTATACGATGTGAGGTTATGAATCCACTGGTAATTGAAAATTGTGAAAGACTTGTCGAGCTTCAATCCCAAACCAGATTCATGACAGTGTATTTCAATCACATGTCATAAGAAATAACGCCTTCTAGTTTTGTTATGACATGTGTTAATATACTAGATACTCCCGATTCCACTTTATTTTTCGACACGTCCATGCAAGAGGAAATTCGTGGAATCCCGGATCACCTGCGCTCTCTGGAGATCCCTAAAATATTCATAAGTAAATACCAACACATTGACTGCCATAAAATGTTCTACACTGGTTTCGGTATTTTCAACAATAACACCTCGATCTCTTTCAAGCTTGCAGAACCTGCCTCTGTTTACATAGCCGAACTAGCAGGTCACTATAGTCTGGAAATCATTGATACTTTACTTCCGAGCCATTATTTCATCCTCACAGATAGCCTCAGCACAATTAAGGCACTACACTCTTTAAAGCTTGATAATCACGCTCCGTTCTTTTTGAAGAAGATTCGAGAATACTTAACTAAATTAACAAATAAATCTTATCAAATTACCTTAGTGTGGATTCCCGCTCATTGCTCCATACCGGGTAATGAGAGAGCGGATAATTTAGCCAAAATAGGAGCACTGGACGGTGACATCTATGAAAGACCTATTGCCTTCAATGAATTTTATAGCGCTTCTCGTCAGAGGACGCTTACTAGTTGGCAAACATCATGGGACAATGGAGATCTGGGACGGTGGTTGCACTCAATTATCCCTAAAGTATCAACGAAGGCATGGTTCAAAGGGTTGGATGTAAGTCGAAACTTCATTCGTGTGATGTCTAGACTCATGTCCAACCATTATACGTTGAATGCGCATCTCCGCCGTATTGGGATCGCAGAAGATAATCAATGTGCTTGCGGAGAGGGTTACGAAGACATTGAACATGTTGTTTGATCTTGCACTGAATATCGTGAAGCCAGATCCCAATTAATAGACTCCTTACGAGCCAGAAGAAAACCACCCTATGTACCTGTTCGTGATATCCTCGCTTTACGAGATCTTACATACATGAGCCATATTTATCATTTCCTGAAAACAATAAATATTCAAATATAATTATCCCCACAATGTTTCTAGTTTTTTCCCTTGCTACCCACAAACAATTTAGATTTCTTCGCAGTTAGTTAAGTTAGATAAAACGATATAAATAAAGAAAAAAAATAAACAAAGATTACAGAAAAACTATCAATAGGTTTACAATGAAATTCAAGAAAATAGAGTATAATTAAAAACATTCAAAATGATGATTAGAATTAGAAAGTGAATTTTTTTTATAACGTGATAGTCTTAAGAACCTTTGTAACATGTTATGTAAAAAAAACCCCGGCGTCAAAAAGCTTTTGCAAATGCCGTGTCAAATAAACGTTATATGAAAAAAAAGTATTCATTACGAGCACTATACTACACCAAAATCGTTACAGTTTAGTAGTAGTATCTTTATTCATAATTTGTTCATACAAAGTATAATTACTCAATATAATTTTGTTCTACGAGTTCGGTAATAACCTTTCTGGATATAAATGTTATTACAATTTGCTTTAGCATATGGTGATTTTAAGAAATAGTTGAGCTAGTGTTAAGGAAAATTAAAAAAAAACCTTATATGGATAACCTTATAACTAATTTAAGACAACACAACATTTAACAAGACAGTTCACGTAGCATATCAAAGGTAGAGCTAGCACATTTCTGATTATGATTACTGCTGATACGAAGACAAAACTGATCAATTGTTTCAATTTCACTCAATATATGGAGATCATTCGTACTAAACCAATATGGAAAGTTATGTATAAGTTTCAAACATTTGTTTTGAATAATCTGGAGCTTTTTACGATGCGTCGATGCACAATGTGACCAGACCGGAGCAGCATATGTGAGGATAGAGCGAAAGGCAGTTTTGTAGAGAAGTTTCTTGTTAGCTAGATTTAGTTTAGACTTTCTGTTAATAAAACAGTATAGTATTTTTAATAATTTCTCGCTTTTTTCGATTGAATATTGAATATGTTTGCAAAATGTTTTTATCCAAAACTAACCCAAGATATTTTACATCGTCCTTCCAAGGAATCTCAACATTATTCAATTTTATGCTTTTTCTGGGAATTTTTTACGGCTAGTAAAACGCGTAAAGAAAATGGATTCAGATTTGCTTTCGTTAATCTTGATTTTCCACGATGTGCAGTATTCATAGTAGGTCTTTAGAGCTGCCTGCAAGTTTATCCTCACTTCCTCAGGATCGGTCGACGACGAACTGACTGCGAAATCATCCGCAAATTGATATTTTACACACCCATCCATGAGTGGGATATCGCTAGTGAAAATATTGTATAAAACAGGTGACAATACGCTCCCTTGAGGCACGCCAGCAGGGACACTAAGTGATTCAGATTTTTCCAAACCTACTGACACATGAAAGCTTCGGTCCGTAATAAAGGAGTGTATTATCCTAACCAGAAAGCATGGAAAGTTCAATTGAATAAGTTTGTATATCAGACCGTGGTGCCAGACCGTGTCAAAAGCTTTTTCGCTATCCAGTAACACTAAACCTGTGGATTTTTTTACATCTCGATTTCTTTTTACGTTGTTCACTAATCTTTGAAGCTGGTGGACGGTTGAATGCTCAGCACGAAAACCAAATTGGAAGTCTGGAATAATATTGGAGCTTGAAATATGCTTGTTTAGGCGAGATAATATAATTTTTTCAAACATTTTACTTATACTGCTCAGTAAACTTATCGGACGATAATTCTGAGGATTTCTGTGATCTTTATTTGGTTTTGGAATCGCTATAACCCTGGCGTGTTTCCATGCCGAGGGAAAGTAATTCAGCTTTAAACACGAATTAAAAATAAACGTGAGGTATACTAATGCTTTATTTGGTAGCCTTTTTAAACAGCGATTGTTAACTTTATCGATTCCCACAGATTTGTTGTTTTTTAGTTTCCTAATATGGTTTAAGATCTCTTTTGGTTTGGTCATATAACTTGGTTCAAGCGCGTTCGTATTGTTTGATGCTAAGAAGTTATTAACAGTTGTTTCAACTACTTGTTCTAATGGGCTAATCAGATTTGTAGTTGCGAGATGAGCATTTGCAAACTGGTTACCTATTGCTACACTTTTTTCGCGTTCAGTCATTAATAACTTGTCATTTAACAATAGCGGTGGTATCGAGTTATGTTTATTTTTAACAAGTTTGGTGAACTTCCAGAGCTTACAGCGATTATTCGTGTTTTTGTTCATTTCCTGTAAATTTTTTGACCAAGCTTCGTTCCTATGGCACTCAATTCTTTTTTTAATTTCAACAAAAATCTCGTTGTAAATTGATTTAAGGTATAGGCAAAGATAAACTCAAGATTACTAGGTCCTATACCAACCATTAGCAAATGATGGTACAGTAACCGTGAACCGGAGAACTGAATAATAGTATGCTTTTGCTGCCCCCTCGTTAATAGGCGTCGATATTATTCAGAATGCGTCGAAAAAATGCTATGGTTACGAAGCAAATCAATGTAGTAAACAATTTTTTTTATAAAAGAAACACGTTGTCTATATTGGCGTGTAAAATTATTATTATAGTCATACTGACTTCTAAAGGCCTCAAGAAAACCCTTAAAATGTATGCTTCTCAAATATTCAACCAAACTAGTACAATCGAAATCGGCATTAGTCACATCAATTAATTACCGAACTTTAAAAACCCCAAAGTTTGTTTATTTTCCAGACGAAAGCTTGCTTGTTATTTTCGAAATAACGCATAACAATATGAATGGGTATTTTGGTGTAAAAAGCAGAATTTTGGTAAACTTTCCGGTCCATTTTACCATGAGGCATCCTTAAATCCGGGACTGTTCCGCCTAATCCGGGACTGTTCCGCTTAATCCGGGACGCCTGGTCACTTTAACCTAGAGTGACACTAATCTAAAAACAAAATCGGCATTAGTCACATCAATTAATTACCGAACGTTAAAAACCTCAAAGTTTGTTTATTTTCCAAACGAAAGCTTGCTTGTTATTTTGGAAATAACGCATTGTCATAGATACGACGCAAATATCGACGTTGGTTCTATTTCGCAAAGCTTCGCTTCAATTTATTATTGAGCTGTCACACTGACGGTGAACCAAATTCATCGAGGGGTCGCATTTTGATGGTACATGGGAATCATCCGACCACTCTATCTTGAGTTTATCTTTGGTATAGGTTCCTTCTGTTTCGTTGCCATTGACGACGCCTAATATTCCTAAGTCGAATAAGTGACAGAATTTCGTCTGGGAGGATGAGCTTATATTTTCCTGGTACGACTAGAGGAACATAACGGTCGTGTGCTTCTGTAATCAGACTGGTTAAATACTCCAGCATGTTGTCGATTTGAAATGAATTAGTTATGGATTGTAAGTCAAGATTTGAAATATCAAGATTGCTGTTTAGATATGATTTGAATCCAAACCAATCAGCGTGAAGATAGTCTGGAATTCCTCTATTGGTATTTTCTTGTGTGTCGGAGGAGTTAATTTCAAACAACACTGGAAGGTGATCGGATGTGAGGTCGTTCGAGACGCGAAGGGGAGTCGTATCATGGAGACAGTTTGTTAATACAAGATCTAATGTTGAAGGCATACGGTTTGGATCGCTGGGTATATATGTGGAAGTTGGGGGGTGGTGTATAACAAAGTTACACTTTTGGAGCTCTTCGAATAGCATGTTCCCTGCTACGTTGGCTCTACTGCAGTTCCAGAGTCGATGTCTTGCATTTAAATCCCCACAAATAAAGAAACTGTTTCTACTATTGGTCAATGTTCTAACATCAGCTAAAAAGGCGGAATGGTCTTTGTTTGAGCCTGGATTATATACTGACACCATTGATATCGGCCCCGAAGATGTGACGACATCTATAGCGATAGCTTCAAGCACCTTCAGTTGAAAAGCTGGTTGTAATGTGTGTTTCAGTTGAGAGTTGATAAGTATAGATACGCCACCTTTTCTACGTCCGTATCTATCTAGTCGATACACTTTATAATCGGCATGCGTAAAAGTTAGGTTAGGTTTGAGAAAAGTTTCATTAATAAGGGCCACGTGGATATCATTTGTTGCGAGGAATTGAAAAAAGTCATGTTTTTTACTATGAATGCCGTTCGCATTCCAATAAACAATATTCAACCTGTCTTTCGCACTAGTCATGATTTGGAAAGCAATAGAAGGAAGTAATTTCAAGAACTGCTCGAATCTGGTCTTGTTTGGTTGTGCATGCGCTTAACCGCGTGAAAACATCATTAATTATGTTAATAATTTCATTGGAGGAAAATAAATTAAAATCAGACGTAGGCTGCCCGTACCTTATATTGGTGCTGTGTGAGTTGCCCTGAGGAGGCGATGTATAGTTCCTAGTTACGTAGGAATACGAAGGGCGATGATTGTGTTGTGTTTGTGGTGTTACTTCTGGGCGCTGAGGTAGAGATGGGAACGCATTTGCTTGTGGCCTGTAGCCGGGCGACTGCGGCTTTCTGGATAGTTGCAGGAAACGGTTTCTACCAGCTATGAATTCGTTACGTTTAGCGCATGACCATACATTTGACAATTCCTGCATTGTACAGGGCCTTTTGTCTTGTTGGAGTAGAATTCCCATCGAACAATGCAGTGGTTGAGGGCTTTTATCTTCCTGAGCTCACTCAATTGTACTTTATTCTTCGGAAAGAGAAGTAGATATAGCGCTTGATCATCGTATCGTTTTTTCTTCAAGGTCATCTTCTTCACATCAGATGGATGTATATCGACATCTTTGAGGGCGGCTGTGACTTCAGCTATGTCCAGGTCTGGGAGACCTGATAACACGATTTTTGTGATGCGTTCTTCTTCAAGCACGTATGTGAAGAAGTTTACTTTTCGATCTTTTAGAAAAGTTATTAACTTTTTGAAATCATCCAAGGCGAAAATGTAAATGTTCACGCCTATAGACGTTCGTTTAAGGCTGTACATGGAAACTCCAGCGGCAAGAACTTTACCTTGTGCATCCGGAATGTTTGAGTCGGTCAGCGTAATCAGTGGGATTTTATCTTTACGTTTTGATCGTCCAGTTTTCTGAGGAATTACTGGTATTTCTTCTGAATTCCACGTGTTGAGAACATCGAAGCTATTTGCGGTATCGCATTGGATCTCCATTGTGAGGTTAGGGTTTTGATTGAGGTTCGATTCGCCTTTCCTCGTGGTGGAAGTTTTTGTCACTGGCACTAAAATGCAACGACGGAGTTTTTGATCTGGGCCATCTGGTTCGCCACTAGCTGAAACTGTATCGGATTGAATCCGTTTTTGACCGGGAGCGGAAAGACTCGGCTCGAAAATTGTCAGTACGATAATATCACTGAGAAATATACAGTTGTATTTAGACACGATTTATGAATGCGACTGAACACAGCGAGTGCTCGTGATCAACTCCCAAAATCGTTACAACGCAACGCAACGCTTGATAGACTTAAAATACGTGTAAAATTTTAAACCCCAAATGATCTGACTGAGTGATCTTTATGAAATTTTATTTCGTTTTCCAGGAGCGGCGAAGGGGCCACTTTTTGCAGGGTTTGTATCGTCTTCCGGATGGGAAAACGTTTTCTATATGCTAATAGCTTCGGACTTATGTGCACTTTTGCTACTGTTGCGGCTCGTTGGAAAGGAACTGAATCGGCGATCACGGCCACGGAATGTTCGCATAGAGTGATATAATAGATGTTTAAGTTAGACGAATAACAAAAAATATGCTGTCCATTACACAGGCAACTAGTTATTTTATTTATAAAATATATATTTATTATTTACTATTCAGCCACATTTGTTGCAGTAAACGCCTAGAAATGTACTTTTTACATAAACTATGAATGCTTACAAAAAGACTTGTTTTTTATCATTTGAAAGAAACAAACCAACCAACAAAGATGACAGACACTTCTTTAACAAATGGCTTCAAATGGTTAAGGTTATAATAGAAACAGCGAAATTGTGCTTGTTACCCTATATTAACTAAAAAGTATTTAAATCGTCTCAAATGAATCACAATTGACTTGTTCGGGCCAGTTACAAAAATTAAACACCGGGTCAAACCATAATCCATCTGGACAGGAAAAGTTGAAACGTCGACCATCGCTGGTGCAAACATAGTATTCTTGACACGAGTTTGGACTCGGATATATCCCCTCTGTAGAACATTCATTAGGAGTTGCAGATGCCGAATTCGATGTCGTAGTAGATGTTGCAGGGGTAGTAGGTACAGCAGGTGCTTCAGTGCCGTTGTGGAAAGAACGGTATATGGTGTTCATCAAGACATAATTTGAATCGTTGCACACACCCAGGAAATCGTCACTTTCCAAAGACCATACCATTGCTCCGCCGAGGTCCAAATTCAAAAGATATTCCATCTATTAAAATATCAAAGTAAATTTCATTTATAGGCTAAATCAAAATGAATCAGCTACCTTTAGTGCGATCGTTTCCGGATTCTCATAACCAACCCATTGATTTCCGCTAGTAGCAAAAACGCCCTTTTGTTCTTCGTTGAAGTGAATCTGCCACTGTTCTGATTGTTGCTTCTCGCAGAATTCGTTATAGCCCATCACTCCTGGCTCCTGGGAGTATTGACCTGCAATGCCAGGACCAGTCGTGGCAGCACCAATGTGGCTATCGGCAGGGTTGACGAGGGTAAAAGATCTGCCGTACAGTGGAATACCCAATATTATTTTCTCCCTCGGAGTGCCTTGTGAAAGCCAATAGTGAATACTTGCGTGAATGCGTGAATGTTCAACTGCTTTTGTATGTCGGTCTTGTCTGCCGATCCTTCATACAAAGGTGAATTCAAACCACAATGGTTATCCCAGGCACCATGCATATCATAGGTCATAATGCTCAGAAAGTGTAAAGCAGCTGAAACTCTTTTGATGTCGTAAGACTTCTCCGCGGAAAATTGTGCTGAGGCAACAGCTGCACTCAGGATCAAACCTTCGCGATCGAAACTGTGAAAAATAATAATTGTAGTTCATCAGAGAATATTTTTCCAAATCGAAAATTAGGCTGTGTGTTTATTTTTATTTGTATTTGTTTTAAGCTTTGCCTAATTCTTGGTAGACTTCTGCCAAAAAATCTCTGATTCAAGTATGTTTCAAGATATTCTCATTTGAGAAATTATTAAAACTATTATTCAGGTATTTATTGTGCCTCGTGGTGGTCGGATGCCCAGAAATTCCGAACATATCGAATTCCATTTTTCAGTGCTATCACTACGAACAATCACACTCCTCCCGTGGCACTTGGGGACCATTCATAAATTACGTAACGCAAAAAAATCCCGAAATTGAGTACCCCTCTCCCCATGTAACAAATTGTCACAAATTTCTCCACCCCTCCCCTCCTCTATTACGTAACAAATTCCTTGAATAAAATTGATTTTTTTTTCTTCGGTGAAAACATGCTACGGAACGATCTAGCGTACTCCTCCTCCCCCTATGTCACAACATGTCACCACTTGTCGTGCCCCCTCCCCCCTAAAAGCGTTACGTAATTTATGGATGGCCCCTTGCGGGGAGCGTAGTCTGGTCTTTATCTTCATTTAGACAACCTCCTGAAACTCTAAAACGATTTCGCTTGAATTTCAGAACGTTCTGCACGCGACTTCCGGAGGGTTGATATACGGCCTCCAGCAATGATAATCTAGTGTCAGACTAACATTCTTTCCTCTACCTTGCGCGATCTACAATCAGACCTGACCGGTCCCAGTTTTGATAAACTTCTTGGGATTACCAGGAGCTGAAAGATGATTTCCTATTGCCAGATATTATCAATTCTCTATGCTATTACAACTGATCTCGATCTACAATAGAGTTGCAACTAAACGTGGTCACCCAAACAAAAGTGATTCGTCCAGAAGACATGACGAGTGTGGGGTAATAACGTCTTCCACGCTATCTAGTGCATGTCACTTTAGATAGTATTCGTGCTATATATGGTTGCAATTTAGTACGTTGCCTTCCGGGCATATATCAATAAAATACTAGTACTAAATTGCAACCATGCAAACGCGCGAGATTTTTTTTGTTTTCCTTTACACGCCACACACCGAAGGCTGATGCATTGGCGCCGGCCGGTGTTGGTGTCAAATTAGTCGCGACCAATAGATTTCAATTATGCCAAAGAAAATATTTTGGTTATCGTTGAAGCTTGCGGTGTCATTTTGACTTTAAGCAGTGCTAATTTGATCAAGCGATATGTTCTGTCTGTGGCTTGAATATATTGTATAAGAGAACTATTGAATAAAGACGAGGCTCTTTTTCCTTGAGATCTCGACATAAGAATACTGTATATCAACAAACTATGCTACTTGAGGTTTTAAACAACAGCCAGTACGGTGCCAGAGGCCATGTATAAATAACGTAGCACTTTAGGGGGTAGAGGGGTGTAGCAAATTTGTGACGATGTGTGACGAATGGGAATATTGTGACAAAATGCTACGAGAAGGAGGGAAGGGTCGTGATTCGCCGAAAAAGCTACGTCATTTGTGTACGGCCCCAATAGGTAGGGTTACGATATGGGTCGAGCTAACTAGGGCTCAACATTTGTTACTCTACGGTCCAGAAGGGTTAACCGTGCAAGGACCTCGATCCCTGGTCAAGCCACGGGGATCTAGTGAGGCTGGGCTTTGCAACAGCCTTCTTTTTCGGGCCGCTAGCTCGATCGTGAGTAGCACGCTTGCTCTCAGGGTCGGCTCTTCAATAAAGATGCTGATTAAGGGACCGGGAAGAAACGTAAAACAACTCTTTTTAATTTACACTTTTATTCCCTATCAACTTACAATGTGTGTCTGGTGTGGCGTGTATGTTGGCCGGCCGGCTGCTGCTGCTGCTGCTCGTGATGGTGATGTTGAAGGCGGGAAGTGATCTACGCTGTGGCGTTATGTAGATCGCGGGGCGGGAGAAGCTGGAATACGCTGTAGCGATCGTCGCCGCCCGCGTGGTTCTTGACGATCGCTGGCTGCTAGTCGTCGTGTGCCTGCTTGGAGTTCGTGCTTCGCTATACACGTGTCGGACGAATTCCTTCCTCGAGTGTCCCGTGATCGTCTTTCCGGACCGATCGGTTCCCACGGGTTTGTCTCTGGGCGGATTCTCGCTTCTGCTAACCGCAGCTAGAGCTTTCAGGCTAGATTTTCGGGTCCTATGGGTAGTTAGTCCGCCACGCGGAAAGGAAGGTTAGCTTGCTACTGGGTTTTAGTTTAGAACTCGGGGTTGGTCTTAATCGACCCAACGTACCTGATTCGTATCTATTTTCCACCGAATCGTTGGTAGTTTGAACCGTGGTGAATAGCTAATTATTCAACTGCGGTGTTAATTTTCACTTTTAAAAATCTTCGTCAAAAAACTTCGATGATGTGCTTCGTCGAATGGTTGCACCGGAATAGACCTTTCCCTTCGCTCAGAACCCAGTAGCTCTTCCTTTTTCCCTTTTTTTAGCTCCCTTTTCTTATTCCCTTTTCGACTCCGACAGTCTTATCCTTTTTATTACGTTGGTAGCAACAACAGGGTTGAATCTTGTAAATGTGTTTCAACAAATTTTGTTTTATCTATCTCCTAACTGTCTATTAAATTTTGTTCCTAGAGTGTGATTTTTGATTTTAAACTAAGGTAAGTTTTATTATTTTTAATACGTGTATAATTATATTTTTTTAATCCTAAACACAAGCACAACATGTAACATTTTTTTGTTCTTTATTTTAATTATGCTTTTTTTATTTAATTGAATTGCCTCGACGGTAACACTACCACCTACTCCCTCTCAAAATTAATTAATAACGAAGTTGTTAATTAATTTTGTTTTACTCTAAAGTTCTACGAAATACCAGCCCAGGGTTGAGTTGCACCTTAATATGCTCTCGAAACAAACAATAGCGAATAATTTATGCGTCAAAGTATCGAATAGTTGCTTTCATTCATATAATGGAAGGCTATTTTCAACGACTCTGTGCTCGTGGATCGATTATCAAATCTTCTCATCTCCCAATTTTCCAAAACAAACATTTGCTTTGAGGAAGAGAGAATATTCTCGCTCCGGAACTAATTAAACGAATCTATTAATGATGTAACGAACACCGAACGAAAAACATATCTCAACACTTGCTTCGCAGGACAAGAATCACAACAAATATAATTGGTGGCTGCAGTTTGAACTAGTTCATTAAAAACTGCAAATGGCGAGCTGGAGAATTTCATATCAAGTCTTATTACATTTGCCGGTTTATCTCCAAATTCGCTCCCCACACAAAACAAACAGTGACATCTAAGTGACATTATTTTAATTGCCCTTTTTGATGAAGTGCGATAACCGAAAAGGCCTTTCAATTCGCATTACATCGATCCGTTTCCCTCTCTCTCTCTCTCTCTCTCTCTCTCTCTCTCTCTCTCTCTCTCTCTCTTATCCATATAACAAATTTAACGAACGATCATGATCACTCAAACCAAATTGACGCGGTGCTACACAATAGCTCCACAAAAACTGTACAAAACGCTAAAAGTTAAGTGCCTAATTACACTCGGAGGTGAATAAATTTGTCCGATTTACTCGGACGTACCCGGTTTGAGGTCTGCAGCTGAAAAAATCCCCAAGTTTTTGCCAAATTCATCAACAAGTTCGTATGAGTTTGTACCACGACGAGAAACAATTGTACATGCAATATAAGCGGGCCCTAACTTGGCATTGTATGCGTCCGCGGCGGAAGATTGAGCAAAATTGCGCTTAAAAACCTTCTGCCCTACTTGGTACACAGGAGCAGGCTTACGGAATCGAAAATTGTAGGCCCTGGAACTTTTCTCGTGAGCTTTGGATAAGTTCTTTTTCACACTATCATATATAACCTTATTTACATTTAATTTTAGGTTATGTCTCTCTATTTCAGATGAATCCCACGTATCAACATCTCGGCGATGCTCTTCGCCACTAATAATATGCTCATGACCATAAAGAATTTTGAAGGGGGTAAACCCAGTTGATGAGTGGGAAGTATTGTTGACCACATATTCTACCTCAGAAATTTTCGTGTCCCAAAGTCGCTGGTCAGTTCGGACATAAGTTCTGATACAAGCGTTAATACTGCGATTCAGGCGCTCTACTGGGTTGGCCTGGCTATGATGCCTTGAGTTGGCCCAGTGCTGCACCTGATATCGCCCCATGAACCCTTGGAAATCCTTGCTAAGGAAAGTCGACGCATTGTCACTGATAATAATCTCTGGGACCGAAAAGCGACGGAACCACTGTTCCTCGAGGATCTTAATGACAAGTGGAGTTGAGATCTTTTTAACCGGCACCAAGACCGTCCACTTTGAAAACAGATCCAGCAATACTAGCAAATGCATGTTCCCGGACTTCGATCGGGGTAGCGATTGAATGAAATCGATTGCTAGGATCTGAAAGGGTTTAGTTGCTAACCTAGGATTACCCATTGTTGGATGTTGCGATACGGTCGATGGTTTGCATTCTTTGCACACCCGGCATTGTGCTACATATTTTCGTACAGAGGCTGCCATCTTCGGCCAAAAATACCTCATTCGGATTTTGTCCACTAGCTTCTCGTATCCGATGTGAAGCGCTTCGTCGTGCTCTCTTCGGAGAATATCAGCTCTAGATTTCTCCGGAACACAAAGCTTCCACTCGAAGCGAAAATCTAGAACTTCTGTTTTGGAAGGGATAAACTTGTATAATTTCCCATCTTCAACTTTAAAGTCGATGTTTTCATCTGGAGACGCAAGTACTTTATTGTACATGTCAATGTACCAGATGTCTCCATCGGATTCTAATGTTGCAGTTTCCAACGAGCGGGATAATGCATCCGGTATGACGTTTTCCTTGCCTCGTCTGTGCCGTATCTCAAAATCGTATCCCTGCAATTCTGGGCTGTTCACCAGTCCAAAGGGTAGCCTGGTAAACTGAAACAACCCTCTTCCCAACACCGAGAAAGCCGTATACTTTCGCGAACCGGGGTCAAGTGGTATTTGTAAAAAAGCTTTGGTCAAGTCAATTGTGGACAAATACCGACTCGCTCCCAGTCGACTTAGTATACGGTCTTGATGAGGAAGGGGGTAAGCGTCCCTCCGAGACCGATCGTTCAATCGTCTCGCATCTAAACATAGCCATTAGGTTTTACTACGGGGACTGTGCTAAGCGACCAGTCACTTCTACTCGGCTCAATGACCTTTTGGCAAAGCATTTTATCTAACTCTAGATTAATTTTCTTTTGCATGTCCGGAGACGTGGGATATGGGTTAATTCTAATAGGTGGAGAATGCTGGAACTCATTTTGAAGTTCTATTTTATGAGTGATGAGAGGAGTGACATCCAGCATTTCTCCCTCTATGGCTATTTTGAATTCTGCTTTAACCTGTTCGAGTTGTGAAATTTGCTCCTCCGTGAGCGTATCCCTCCCTTCCTCCTCTCTCGCTACATTCACTTCATCAATAGACCAATCTACATCTGAATATTCCCTCTCCCTGTTGCTGTCGGTTTCTACGGTAGGCTGTATCCTAAAGGCCTTCCAAAAATCGGAAAAACCCAATATTAACCTCCGGTTCAATGTAGGGGCTATAAGAGCTGGGATGATTTTGTTTTCATTGTTGAATGTAATGGGTAAGTGAACGTAGCCTTCTACTTCGACAGGTGTTCCTGAAGCCGTTTTTATTGAAACACTAGTGGGAAATATTTCAAGTTTTAGTTCTCTCACTAGTTTTTTACATCCAATACCTAAAACAGTTCTCTGCGCTCCGCTATCTAACAGCCCGATTATCTCTTTTCCCATCACAAACACTCTCGCAAAAGGTCGGTTATCGCCACCTAATCTCACAAAAATCTCGTCTACTTCCATATCTGAACAGTAATCAAACTCAGAGACAGGTCTGAATCCATTCGTCAGTAGATTGTGAGTTATCTCAGTGGTAGGATTTGTGGATGATAATTCAACTTGCCCCCTCAAGCTGAATTCTGCGTGTTTTTTTGACAGTAGGGGCACAAGTGCGTGAGAACATCAGCAAAGCCACAAATTCTGCAAAATTTTCGTCGATTTTCTGGACACTCGACATAGTGATGCCCGACTTTCTGGCAATTATAGCACGTGCCGATAGGGGGGCGTCTATATCGTTCTAGTAAAGCCTGCCAGGTACCCCTCGTGGAACCCTCCATTGGGTCTAACGAACCTTCGTTTTTCTCCCCTCTTCCCTCCTTTGGTTCTTTAGACCGATCTGTTTCCCTTTCATCACCTTTTGGTTTACTTTTAGGTTTATTCTGCGAATTGTTTCCAGAGTTCGCATAGCTAGATTTGGACTGATTGGTTGAAATTTCATTAACGTAAGTAGTTTTAGAGCGCACCGGGGGATCAAGTGGCTTTTGAAACATGTTCCAGTTGTTTTCATCGATGATTCGACCATACCTTTTCAGTTTTGTAAGAGTTTTTACTCCCGCGCCCGTCATTGCATTCTTATAATCAAAGCGCATATTACGCCAGATTATCTCGAATCGACGACGTTCTGAAATTGGTCTCGTCATTGAATGAAACAACTTTTGCATTTCGTGGAAATAGTCCACAAATTTCTCACCACGAGCTTGACGCCGTGCGGTGGCTTGAAGTTCGATCTGGAAATCCAGATCAGGAGGCAAAAACTCACGTTTGAGCTCGCGTTTCAACTCTGACCACGTACGAAACTCGCGATTCTCAAACCCATCCATGAACCAATCCTTTGCACGGCCAGCGAAAAGATGGAATAGTTCACGCTCCGAAATGCCCTCTGATTTGCATCTCATTTTAATTTCCTTGAGAAATTCTGCTAATCGCCTACCCTGATCTTTTCCATCGTATTTTACTTTCCATTCTGATACTGATATTCTTTTAATACTTTCCTGTTCCCACTTCATCTTTCTAGTCAGTCCCCTTCCCCTCCTAGCGTTATACGAGTCTGATAGGGTTTCTGAACTCGAGCTAGACAAATTTGAGCTTTCCGATGACCACGACGAAAAGCTTACCCTTCTTATTTTCCTCCTATTCCGCTTATTCGAATGAACTTTCATATCTTTCCTCTCTTTCTTCTTTTTAATTGCAACTTTTATCGGTTTACCAATACTTTCATCAGAGGAACTCTCCGTTTTAACTTCGCTACGGCTCTCAGATGCCGACCTCTCTTTAATTTTGAAATTCCTCTCGGTTGGATTCTCTATAATTGGTTCAGTTTTTTCCTCTATTCGCTCATCCGTTGCAGACTTGCTAATCTTGCTCCTATTAGAAACTTCATTATCAATCTGTAATCTGTCATTCAAGTTAATCAGCAATGTTTCAAGTCTTTTCTTCCTCGTCATGTTTTCCTCAGCTTCCCTAATTCTCTTTTCATCTAATGCAATCTCCCTTTCTCTCATTTGCTTTTGTTGCTCGGTGGTCTGAAGCACAAAATCTTTGAAATGTTTGATCAACTCTGTAGTATTTTCTATTTTTCCGTGCTCGTAATCGTTCAGCACATTCATTATTTCCCTAGATCTCTCCTTCGAAGATTCCATTTCTATTTTTTTCATTTCTAATGTTTTATTTACTAGCCCTCCTGTCGATAAAGCGACAGCTCCCATTTCCTCTTCGATATCAATCCCCAAAACTGTTTCGTTAAGAGTTTCAATTTCCGATCTAACTTCCTCCAAGGCTAAAGAAATGTCGGCCTCCAAAGGCTTTGGATCCGTAAACCCATCGTCTGACAACTTCAGTGCAGGGAAATGCTTTTGGAAAATAGCATTTGCTTGTTTTCCTAACCGAGTGATCTCTGGCTCATGTTTATGAGACCCTGGAGATTTGGTAAGAAGAAAAATTCGGACGCGGTAATGTATCAGCCGTGTCTTCAGTTTCATTCGTTGGCGAACATCGGCCTTGGGATTTTCTAACAATCCGCTAATTATCGTCAGCGTGGGACCGATAACTGCGATTTCCTCCCGAACCCCTCTCCGGCTGGGAGACACACTAAAAGCTTGTGTTTCTCTCTCCGTTTTCATTCTATCCTTCAACTTCCTGCGTTTAATGCTCTCGTGTTCGTCCACTGCGTTCCTTTCGTTACGAGTCGCAAGCTCGTGCTCAACCTCCTGAATAGAGAGGTGAGAAACTTCAATGTTTCTGTACAGCGTTTGCAAATCCATTGTGCTCATCTGTCGATTGAACAGAACTGAACAGCAATTATCAATTCACTAATTAACTAAACTAGGGTGTATCTATATTCGCAATCAAAATAAATTCGCTCTTTATCAAACAAATCAGTGTTTTGGCAATTGGCCGAATCAAGACCCGATAAACGATAAATATATCAATAAATCCGAAAACTCCCGCTATTCGATGCTATTACTGCAATGATTACTCGCTTTTGTAGGCGTACGCGCACTAGTAGACTGATGTCTAGTAAAACTGATAACTTTACTTAATCATTCAGGGGGAGCACGTTTTTGGTTACCATCTTAGCCTTTCACTTCCTAACCTATCAAACGAATTTTTCAGCTCCTACCAGCTTTCTATTCTCTCACACACTCTAGGGTTCCTTGTTTAAACGTTACTTCGATCTCTTAATCAGCTTATAATTTTAGTTGGGCGCCATTTGTTACTCTACGGTCCAGAAGGGTTAACCGTGCAAGGACCTCGATCCCTGGTCAAGCCACGGGGATCTAGTGAGGCTGGGCTTTGCAACAGCCTTCTTTTTCGGGCCGCTAGCTCGATCGTGAGTAGCACGCTTGCTCTCAGGGTCGGCTCTTCAATAAAGATGCTGATTAAGGGACCGGGAAGAAACGTAAAACAACTCTTTTTAATTTACACTTTTATTCCCTATCAACTTACAATGTGTGTCTGGTGTGGCGTGTATGTTGGCCGGCCGGCTGCTGCTGCTGCTGCTCGTGATGGTGATGTTGAAGGCGGGAAGTGATCTACGCTGTGGCGTTATGTAGATCGCGGGGCGGGAGAAGCTGGAATACGCTGTAGCGATCGTCGCCGCCCGCGTGGTTCTTGACGATCGCTGGCTGCTAGTCGTCGTGTGCCTGCTTGGAGTTCGTGCTTCGCTATACACGTGTCGGACGAATTCCTTCCTCGAGTGTCCCGTGATCGTCTTTCCGGACCGATCGGTTCCCACGGGTTTGTCTCTGGGCGGATTCTCGCTTCTGCTAACCGCAGCTAGAGCTTTCAGGCTAGATTTTCGGGTCCTATGGGTAGTTAGTCCGCCACGCGGAAAGGAAGGTTAGCTTGCTACTGGGTTTTAGTTTAGAACTCGGGGTTGGTCTTAATCGACCCAACGTACCTGATTCGTATCTATTTTCCACCGAATCGTTGGTAGTTTGAACCGTGGTGAATAGCTAATTATTCAACTGCGGTGTTAATTTTCACTTTTAAAAATCTTCGTCAAAAAACTTCGATGATGTGCTTCGTCGAATGGTTGCACCGTAATAGACCTTTCCCTTCGCTCAGAACCCAGTAGCTCTTCCTTTTTCCCTTTTTTTAGCTCCCTTTTCTTATTCCCTTTTCGACTCCGACAGTCTTATCCTTTTTATTACGTTGGTAGCAACAACAGGGTTGAATCTTGTAAATGTGTTTCAACAAATTTTGTTTTATCTATCTCCTAACTGTCTATTAAATTTTGTTCCTAGAGTGTGATTTTTGATTTTAAACTAAGGTAAGTTTTATTATTTTTAATACGTGTATAATTATATTTTTTTAATCCTAAACACAAGCACAACATGTAACATTTTTTTGTTCTTTATTTTAATTATGCTTTTTTTATTTAATTGAATTGCCTCGACGGTGACACATTTTCGATACACACAAATTTTAATCTTTTGTGCGGAACAAGTACCGTAAATCGAAATGAGCAAGAGAGTGTGCCGGTGTAAATACATTAAATATATCTGTCGGCTACTGCAATAGTGTCCGCTACGACGTTCGACCAGAGAATGAGCTCGCTCGCACAATGCTGAAAGTTATATATCTGAGGATGACGTCATCAGCTAAATCAATACAGCCAATCAGAGCCATGGAAAGGAGACATCACGAGCGCTTGGACGCTGGATGCCTAGACCTGTAGTCGTCCCCACTCCCAGCGGTAGCAGTGATCAAATGCAGCACTCATCGCAGAGCAACATACCTGCTTCTCTTTACGGCCCGACGTTCGGCAGGAGAATGCACTCGCTCGAGGAATGATATTCTTTAAATAGTCGAGGATGATGTCATTCATAGAAGCGTAGTGTGCTGGGTGTTCAAATCTGTCGTACGAGACGCTATAGGCACGATGTTACTTGTCTGGCAAAAGAGCAACAACTGATTCAAACAGGCGACGCAAAAACGTGACGTCGTTTGATTTTAAATTTTAGAATGACACCCTAACCCAGATAGTGCAGTAAGATATTTTCAGTGTCAAAACAATTTGCTATCAACCCACTTAAGATATATACGTAAATTAGTAACTTCGAATCAAATTTGGCGAACATGTTGAAATGATCAACAAAGTTCTTTAAATTCCCTTTAAAATGAAATTAATTGTGCTCAAATCGGATAATATTGAAAGATTAAAACATATTTCTGAAGTGAAGATAGATACTGTGATTTCGAAAATGAATTTCATTAGTATTGTTTGACGCAACGACGTTTGAACTGCTATTAAAATATAATTCCCATTCGGTGGTCAAAAAATTTGGAGAATATCTCATTCAATACAAAAGAAACCTAGGAAAAATAAAAAATATCAATATTTGAAACATAGGTTTTGTCCGGCTACTGTGTGGCGCTAGCTCAGAAACACAAATTGTGTTTTCGTTTTTTTTGAGCTAGCGTCAATCCGGCTCTAGCTTAGTCCTGTCACTAAATTAGGGTCGGATTCTGATGAGAGGAACTCGAAATGCACCTCCATAACTAGTTTGGTTATAGGTTTTGTGCCCTGTGCTGTGTTTAAGCAATTTTATTCTTAGTGGGGAAAAATAGTTTTACCTCAATTTTTCTCCACCAAGGAGAAATATAGCATAACACAGATTAGGTGCTCAGTAATTGATAATTAGGGTAGTGATTAAACTTTTAAAATACGAATACTAATTTATATACTTGAATTCTATTTCCAAACTGTTACAAGAAACAAAGGCAATATGTATTACGTTACATGAATAAAATAAATCAAGTCAACTTTTGACTAATGTGGAAAGGGATTTCATGTAGGCCACAGCGCACTGGCTACAAGTCGTTGATGTCGAGATAGCACTATCCACCTTGTTTGTTGTCCATCTTTATTTTGCTTTGCATTCGCAAGCTTGTAGATAGAAAAAACCAAAGACGATGTTTTAAATATAAAGACACGCGGAGAGAAAAACAGTTAATTTGGCTGCACGTTATTTTACTGTTAGTTTTGGCATCCAGGAGTTTTGTGTAAACAGCGTGTGACTTGTTTTAACCCTGTCAAAAAAATGCGGACGAACACGGTCAGGCGATTTAAATAGTTTGACTCAACTCGCCTGTGCTAATTGCCCCTCGGAACAAATGCAATTTGCGAATGCGATTTAAAGGCAATTTCATTACTTAGACAAATTTTCTGGCGGCTGAAATGGACTTGGTTGTTTTACGCGTTTTTCAAACATGGCGGTTTATGTTTGGCTTAAGCTTGAAATTGTTTTTTGAACAATTGGTGTTTTCTCCCTTGTACTTTGGTTGACTAGTGCACTCCATTGAGCCAAAGAATGTGGGAAATTGTGGAATCGTGTGTAAGTATAGTGGAACAAGATCTCTGACCTAAAGTCTTAATGAAAGTCAGATTGTGGTAAGTTTTGGAGTGCAATACCAATTTCACCATTGATTCTTCTTATAAGTTGGTGGTGATTACCTAGTATACTGGTAAGTATATGTGAGTAGATAATGAATCCGAAAATAAGTATTATTTGTAATTTTCATATTAGGCAATTAAATGGCGCGTTCCGTGGGCGATTTGGGGGCGATTTAAGGGCGGGTTGGGCGGCAAAAAAATGACGGCGGCAAATCGCCCAAATGTTGCATTTGAAATAGCCCCCTAATTGCCAGCAATTTGCTGGCAAATTGAAGGGCAATTAGCGCATCCGAGTTGGCAAATCGCCCCTCGTAAGCCAGCAACTTGCCCTTTTTGACTGGGAATGGATGCTTGACGAATTTGTTTTGAGAAATATTTCGCGAAGTACTCAATCATACAACTCGTAAACGCATTGATACACGTAACTAAGCCTGTGTAAATGTTTTTCGTTGCACTACAGGTAGGGTTCGCAGTACCGACCCTTTTTGGCGAGAACCGGTACTACGGTACTGAAGCCCTCAGTACCGGTAGTACCGGTAAAGTACCGGTACTCGAATATGTTTTTTAAAAAATTCGAAAAAAGTTTCATACTGAAATTGAATGCTCAAACTGATGATCTTATTCTCAGATGATTGATTTGTGCTGATAAAAAAAATGTTTATTGTTTTTAATTGCTTCGGAATGGCAAGACTCATTTCACAGAGGATATTTTTCGTACCGGTAAAGTACCGGTACTCGAATATTTTTTTTAAAAAATTCGAAAAAAGTTTCATACTGAAATTGAATGCTCAAACTGATGATCTTATTCTCAGATGATTGATTTGTGCTGATAAAAAAAAATGTTTATTGTTTTTAATTGCTTCGGAATGGCAAGACTCATTTCACAGAGGATATTTTTCGTATTGGGCACCTTCTTTTATTTCGAAATCTAGGCCACTTTGATATCAATTACTGCTAAGTGATGTGACTTTCGTCGACTTGAACAGATGGTAAATGTATGAAACCCTATTAACAACAGTAAATCAAAGCTAGAATGGCAGTAAATCCGAGCAGGTCAATCGCATTTCCTTTCTTGCTTTTCTGAAAATTGGTTTCGACCTTTATGTCTTTGCCTACTATTCTCTAATGCATATCAAGGCTTCTTGCTTTCCTGTAAACTATGGAGTTTTGCTGAATTTTCCGATCACCAATAATTACAAATCGCCCCATTTGAAGCAGTTCACCAAGTCTAAAACTGTTAGCTACTATATCGCTGTTCGTTCTTTTATAGATAAATGTTTAAGAGCAAACCAAATACAGACATGACTTAGACCATACCCGATCAGAAGGAAATATCACAATAATAACTCATGCTGATATTTTGTTACGAAAAATTTCGTATCAAATTTTGTTATAAAGTAGAAACCGTTAGGTGTTAAAATAACAAAAATTCTAACAAAAAATTCTCTACGAATATCACATTTATAACAAACGTTGATAGCAATATAACAGGATCATAACAACTTGAGATAGCATAATTGACCTCAACATAGCTTATATTACTTATTGTATAATATCAACGATTTTAGCGTGCACGTCTAAAAATAGAATACGAGAAAAATAAAGCATACATTAGGGCGCTTTTTGCTGGGAGCAAAAAGCTTCATGCAGCAAGAGCTTTTATAGCATTGCCAAATGATTGCATACATGCTGGCTGATTGTATTGTGAATATGGGACCATTCATAAATTACGTAACGCAAAAATTGCCCAAAATTGACCCCCCCCCCTCCCCCTATGTAACAAAGTGTCACAAATTTTTCCATCCCCCCCTCCCCTGTTACGTAACAAATTCCAAGAAAAAAAATTTTTTTCTTCGATGAAAACATGTTACGTAACGATCTAGTTAACACCCCCTCCCCCCTATGTCACAACTTGTCACAACTTGTCGTACCCCCTCCCCCCCCTAAAAGCGTTACGTAATTTATGAATGGTCCCTATATGACACGCAAATTATTATTTGTCGATATTGCCGCTTTGAACCTGGGTATTCTGAGTTTGATGGGGAAGTTTCCTACATGAACCAACGACGTTGTTTTCGACTGATGTTTAGTGTTAGCATAGTGTTCCACGCCTCCGTCAAGGGCAAAATGATTATAGATGCAGAAGACGTTTTCAGAACGCACACATTGAACTTTGCCCAAGCCTAAGTGCTGTTTGTTTTCCTAGTGTCATACGCTTTGTTTTTATTCAGTTTTACTTACTAATACAGCTACCTATATGACGATAGACTGAATAGCTTTATAATATCTTTTCAGATTAGGAAAGAGGGGCTATTTTTAGATTCTAAATAATGCGCTTTGGCGCTTTTCTTGTACGTTAACGTGTTTAACCTGGTTTTTAGAAATAATGTCGATGCGGCATGGTAACATTAAGCGGATATTTCACGTACATTATTTTACGGAGAATACGACAAATCTTATTTAGGATTCCGCATAGATTCAAAGCAACAAATGAGTTTTGAGGTTTCAAAATAAGTCTCTTTTGTGAATTTGTTATTGGCATTTTTGATATGGGGAAGACTAAACAAACAAGTACAATTATCTTGCACCTAATAAATTGCTAGAAATGCAAATCTTTCACAGAAGTTATATCTATTAACTGCGAATATAACAGATATATGAGAAAATTCGAGAAATTTTTAATGTTTCTTCGATGGGATGAATTCTTGAATATTTTAATGCTTTTTCTGTTGCACATTTTTTCCCAAATTTGATTAAATTTTAAGAAGGAAATTAACAATATTTTTGCTTTAAAGTTTTTGGATATTTCAAGAATTATCTACAATGCAATCAAATCACCTGTCAGTTCAACCATTAAATTTGATATCCCTTATCTTACGGGAAATGAAAAGATATAATACTGAAATAAACTGAAACACTTATTATGCGGAAGATAAAATAAAAAAGTCGCGATAGTTTAGAAATTCAAAAAACGCACAAACTAGAAACCCACAAACTGGATAAGTTTGGATTGTTCATAAAAACCCGCATAAATTGGAGCAATCGCACTGAAAGTTTTATTAAGATCCTCAAAATACACTACGAAAATTTTGGAGATCAGTATAATATATCAGATAGTATTTTGTAACCTGAAAACTCGTTTTCGCAATATTCAGCATAGATTATAAAATTTACTATATACTCATTTGACTAAGCCATAAAAACTAGTTTAAAAATTCTTTTTTATTTCAATTCGCGTTTCTTTATTTCATCTGGACTGTTTGATACTTCCTGCATGTTCTACGAAATAAGTTTTATAGGAAAATTATAATCTTTAGAAAAGCTCTTTGATAACTTCACGATTCCAAAGCTTTTTTATAATAATGGCTTTAACATTTAAATCATACGCCTCCTATTCGAAGTTGTGTGTCATGCGACTATCTCAGCAAATAGGCAATGTCATCTCTTAATCCAACTGCAACCAAGTAAGTCAATCAAATACCTCACCAAAAGTTCTCCGACCACATGCATTTAAAACTTGTCTATACTCAAAATGCGGAATTTTGAAAATCCATGTGGAAAACGCAAATCAAAAATCAAAAACTTCGAAAATTCGCTTTTAAAAAGTTGAATTACGACGCATAAAAAGAGACTTCAGTGTATAAGAAAATAGACTGTCATTTGTATAACCGTCAGCGTTCAAAGATAATTGTGAAAGAATATATAACTTACTGTAACATCATCGTTGTATACGTACATTAATATCATATTATTAATCCAATGATAGCACCAGAAGATATAATATTGATATAAGTTTTCTTGCATTCCTGATCGGTATATCATAAAGATAACACAGAGAGTAATAAATATCAACATGAGATATAAATTTGATAGCTTTCTGTTATGATGTTCTGATCGGGATAGTCTTATTACGCGCCACCCAGTGAATAATGGAAACCAATCAGAATGTCGCTAATAAAATTTTAACTTCTAGAATTATTATGATGATGGCCCAACCTCATTCCTACACAAAGGTGTCATCTCAACGATTTATCTAGAAGGCAAATTAATATAATTAAACGTTATCTTGCAGACCGATATTTGTCATAAAAAAATTGCATAGTACCGAAAATACCGGTACTGGCTTTTGTTCAGTACCGGTATTACGGCACCAAAAATGGGTCGGTATTCCCGGGATTTTCGGTACCGGTATTACCGGTACCACAACCCTAACTACAGGGATATAAAGGAGGATAATAGGAGAAAACTAGTCGATAAGTTTATAATGTTCAAAGTTTCAAAGTAGTTATATAAAATGAGAGACTAGATAATCGATCAATGGCTTTGTAATGATTAAAATGTGTTCAAAATTTAGTCGTACTTTAGTGGTATCATAAAAGTTATTTAGTATGTATGCATATAAAGTGTACACTCCTCGTCATTTCAATCTCAATACTCTCCACTAAAGACGCTGAATCCCTCTGGATAAAGACTCGCCAACTCTATCTTATTCTTATTTTTTATCAGTAAGTGTCATTCCAATCGAGCACGAAACCTGTCAAAAGCCCTCAATCCGAAGAAAATCGCTTCGAATCCTTCTGGAACGAGGGTTATTGACAGATCTCGTGTTCGATTGGAATGACACTGACAGATAAATGGTAAACAAACGATTGACGTGTCGAGTCTTTATCCGGAGGGATTCAGTGTCGTTACTCTCCACGAGTTACTTCCTAAATCCGCCATGTTTGTTTACATTGCTCGTTTGGAACCGTTGTTTTGGGTTCGATTGGAACTTTTGGCTTCAGTCTTCGTACAATCATCTCTGGAAAAAACAGATAGCAGTCGGTGACGCCAAAACAATTCAAACTGACTGGAAAAAACAGCGATACATCAGAAAACGATCGCTAATTCTATACAAAAACTAATGAAATAGGGTACTTCCGGATACTACTAATGTAGAAAAACAGCTGTCCTCAGATGAGACAAAAGGACACGTCATAAAAAATATTCACTATGGACTTTATTGTAGTTGTTCCATTGTGGCAGCCTTAAATGTTGCAGTGTGTAAGTTTTCATTGAAGACTATATAGCCTCCCATCCTCATATGAGTCGGTAGTTTTGATAGATTAAACCATATTCGCGAATTATATTTCGCAATCCTGGAAAAATCTACATTTTCAATGTCACCGTGGTGGTGTCCTGTACACGATCCTTTAATTTTTATTTTCGGTTTTCTGGCCTAGCACAACATATACATATAAGCCCTAAGAATAAACAGAACGGATTTACCAGGAACAACGCGAGGAGTTTTGTAGGACGGCCAATGTCATGAGGAAGAATAGTGTGTCTTTCACAAAACCCGGAACAACTTTTGACGAAGGCATCTTTCCACATACCATTCGAAAAACTGTACTCACGCACTTCGAATTTCATCGAGCCATATTGCATGATTTTCCTTATCGATTGTCTCGTTTCCATCCCGCTGTGCCGGATATTCCCAGTCAAGATCCACGCCATCAAAATTGTGCCGTTTACAAAAATCGATTGCATCCTGAATGAATGTCTGCCGTAGTGGACGTTTTGTCGCAACAGACGAGAATTTCCGGGATCCTTCGTTCCAACCTCCTACGGCAGCCAATGTTTTCAGTGTAGGATTCACTACTTTGAGCGCATTAAAACGTTTGATGTGACCTCGACCCCAGTTTTCCTCCAAGTCCAAGTACGGGCCAATGATCCGTATTGTACCGTCTTCGTTTATTCCGAAAAATCCGTAAATGAGGTGAGTACACAAAAATGGGTTGATGTTCTCGATATCGAAACGACCACGACCTGGTCTATACACCGACCAAGTGCCAACATAACACACAATTTTCTCTGAAAGTATACTACTTGTTCAATTTTGTTAATCCAATTTATGTTTCCTTACTTTCAGCACTAGAGATTGGAATAAATATTCCTAAAACTAGTAGTACAATAGGCCACATAACGGACTAAAAAATATTACTAATTTTCCGCTACGAACTATCACCACACTATTGATAAAACTTTGCTATTACCGCTTGTGCAAGCTCTTACAGTTCTGTGATACAAATGAGCGAGAATTTTAAAGTTAACATAAATAGTACGCAACCTACGTACCCGGGTTATGGCTTATAAACTTATCCACTAGCAAAAGCCACTTGAAAGCTATTCTCTTGCACCAGCACATACGTTTCGAATGGGAAATGGTAGGTTGGAGGCCCGTCTAGGCCGATTTATTTTCAGGTAGAAATAACCTCAATAGGAATTGATGAAAGCACAATTCATCATACCTTTCAAGTGCTTGAAATGATTCCTCTTAATCTGGTAATCCCGATATCAATATGGACGAAAAAATATTAAAACACTACGTTAAAGGAAAGGCCTAGTTCCAACAGTGTACTAGAAAGTAAAATATAGTCGAAGAAGAAATGCTTTACCTCTTAACTATTTGTGTCGTTACACCTCAGGTATTCTTATTATCTTTCAGTTATCTAGAGCTTACGCATCCTGCTGTTCAGTGGTTAGTATTGACCCAATTAGTGCAAGGTGGAGGTTTATTCTGAGCTCATTCAAATGGATGAACAATTACACAGTGACAGTGCTACAGTGATTTTCAAGTGACCTAGTAGCGAATGCAGCACAAAACAACGTTTGAAAACAAAATTACATTCCCCCAAAATCTCGATATAAAGCAACAAATAAAACTATTTTCTGGGACAGACATAAAATTAACTTTTACTTTACATCCAATTTTTTGTTGTCCTGAAAGAAGAAGAAATGACCTTTCCAACGATAAAGGACCATTCATAAATTATTAGAGCATTTAGGGGGTGGTGGGAGACGGTATAACAAAATGTGGCATATGGGGGAGGGAGAGTAAGCTAGAGCGTTGCGTAACATTTTTTACTGAAGAAATTTTTTTCTCAAATTTATTACGTATTGGGGGAGGAGGGGGACAAAGAAATTTGTGATAATTTGTTACATGGGGGAGGGGGAGTCAATGTTTGCGTTATGTAATTTATAAATGGACCCTATGCTATGTTACGTTCTTCTGTTATTTGGTATTTTACTAGACAGCAATATGAAATTACCATTATTGTGTTATATTTTCATGGAGAATACGAAAATTGCTCAACATTTTTTCATAAAAAGTGTCTTTGTTTTAACCTCTTCATGCCCATATTTTTTATAGACAACAGTGTTTTCAAATAGTTATAATAGTTAGTTGTTTAAGGCAAGATTCTCTCACACAAATAAATAAGACTAGTACAGTTAGAAATATTATTCGTAGAACTGAAGTTATTACTATTAGCTCGATAGGATTCAGATGGATATTTCTTGATATATCTTCGATATTGTGCAATATAATCGAAAACTGATAAAAACCTATCAATTTAAACTCTTTCAACTATCTTTTCCATGCATTTGAACTTTTGTAAATATTCTAGGAGAATTGCGTTGAGCATCGGAAGGTTAAAATTAAGCAGTTTCTAACACAGCTAGGATGGTACCGATCTACATCAAAACTGGTTTTTCGTGTTTCTTGACCGCAGCAGCCATCATTGTCCAGGTAACTACGGGTAACGTTCTACAAAATTAAATTTTTATAACAATATACTTCCATTTTTTTTTAATGAAAATCGGATTTTGGGCTACAAAGTACTACGAAAAATTCAAAAATAGAAAAAGCTCCCCTCATTACCTGGGGAACGACGTGAAGAAGAACTGTGCAAAATGTTTAAACTATTAGTCCAGTAGATTTTGAGTTACGATGTACACCGTAAAACAAGTTTTCGACGAGACACCTCCGGAGATTCATTGTCTGTCCTAGACCAACTTGGTAAGGCGAAATATTTTACAACTCTAGATCTTATGTCATTTTCAACAAGAAGTGAACATTATCAATTCACTAGATTACCATTTGAACTGAATATAAGCCCAAACAGCTTTGAACGTATTATAAAAATTGCCATGGCAGGTTCAATACCTGAATTAGCTTTTATTTACATTGATGATATTGTAGTTATTGGATGCTCAATAAACCATCACCTTTCAAATTTACAACAAGTCTTTGAACGCTTGAGATATTATAATTTAAAACTCAAGGCTCAAAAATGCAAATTTTTCAGTACCGAAGTGACGTATCTTGGACATAAGATAACAGACCAAGATATGTTACCCGAGGATTCAAAATTTAGCACTATTATAAATTACCCAATACCAACTAATCCTGATGAAGTTAGACGATTTGTAGCTTTTTGCAACTATTACAGAAAATTTGTACCAAATTTTTCCATAATAGCATACCCCCTGAACCAACTTCTCAAGAAAAACTCAAAATTTGTATGGATAGAAAATTGCCAAAAAGCATTTATCACCTTAAAAATTGTTTACTATCACCTACAATACTTCAATACCCAGATTTTCAAAAGAATTTATACGCACGACAGACGCTTCAGACGTACGATACGGAGCAGTTTTAGCTCAACAAACCGAACATGGAAAATTACCAGTAGCTTATGCCAGCAAAACTTTTGAACCAGGAGAAAAAAATAAACCGGTTATTTTGAAAGAGTTAACAGCCATTCACTGGGTTATTAACTACTTTAAACCTTACTTATATGGCAGAAAGTTTACGGTACGAACAGACCACAGACCATTGGTTTATCTGTTCGGAATGAAAAACCCAACTTCTAAATTAACAAGGAAGCGTCTTGACTTTACAATAGAATTTATCCCAGGCAAACCCATTTGAAGTAATATCAATAGACACTAGCCTGGCCGCGATTTGTTAGAAGAAAATTCAAGATAGCCATATCAACGAGAGCCGGGCTCAAAAAGTTTCCTTTTTACCTAACTAAAACACCTGTAAAGTTTGAACCCGATCCAAGAAAAAATAATGGACCCGAAAATGAATTGAAGAGAACCAAAGGCAATTTCATTGAAATTTTGCATTTTTTGGCTCTTTTCGTTTTATAAATTATTTTAAAACCACTAAAACTAATATAAAATTGTATATATAATATTTTTATTGATGTGAGTAACAAACCACAAAATTTAAAATTCGCGCGGAATCGATCATTCCGAACTAGAGGATGTTTTAATTTTAACAAAGGTTGTAAATGTTGACTTGAAAAAATGGCAGGAGGCTGTTACTATCCTAATTGCGTGAAGTTGATTACAGTGGTATACAGAAATCGAAGTGTCACACTCGAAATGTAAATGTCATACAGTCTCTTGTATAATTTTGCATCATTTGAGTATTGATCGTTGTGTGTAACAAAGAAATTATGCGAAACTCATTTTTTTTATTTTAAAAATGGCGAAAGCAATGGACAACGACCAACCTACTCTCGTTCACAACATATGTACTCGATGGATTCACTGACGGATTGCAAACTGATGCTATTTACATGGATCTATCGGCGGCCTTCGACAAAATCAACCATGATATCGCAATAGCGAAGCTGGACAAACTCGATATTCATTTATTTATTTTATTTTATTTATATCCGGTATCCCACAAGAAGCCATCTCGGTCCAGTAATATTCTTCCTCTACTTTAATTACTTCAATATCAAATTACAAGGATGCCGCCTTTCTTTCGCCGACGACATGAACTTTTTCGTAAAATAAAAAAAACCGATGCCGAGTTTCTTCAGAGTGAACTGGAAAGCTTTAGTACGTGGTGTGACCTAAACAGAATGGGTTTAAACGCGGGTAAATGCTCAATCGTCACGTTCACGCGGAAACGCTATCCGATTCAGTTAACATTTATTCGACTCGAGCATTCCAAGACACTCTCACGTCAAGGGTGGTGGAGTCATCATGGATTCAACACCACACACTTCATACATCGTGGATAAGTTTAAAATGATTCTATTGCGCGCTGGTTCTCTTAACACTGGAGTAATATTCTGCTGTTTGGAATCCGCACTACCAGAAAGGTGTTGACAGAATCGAGGCCGTCCAACGCCGGTTCATACGCTTTGCACTCCAATATAACAAGGCATAACTTGGCAAAACAGATTTTAGCTGCAGAGCTACAAAATCGTTGTCAGTTAATACAGCTCGACACTCTAGGCATCCGGAGGGACTGCTCTCGAGTCCTGTTCGTCTTAGACTTACTGTTAGCCAGGGTGAATTGCCCTACAATCCTCGGAAGTCTGAATCTTCAAACCTGCGTTCGAGCTCTACTCAATAACTCTGTTCTGTGTGTTCCGTACAGGAGAACCAACTATGGTCGCCAGAGCGCTGTTACCGGACTCCAGCGTATTTTTAACAGTGTTACGACGGCCTTCGAGTTCAACCGGACTAGGAATTCGATTAAAGCAAAATATTATCTATTCTGCAATGTAATTAGTTTAAGAAACCACCATTGGGCCAAGGGGTATTTTGATGAAGGTACAAAAAATAAACAATAAACAACAATAATCATCTCCCTTTGTTAAACTCAAAACAACGCAATGCAACAGCAATGGAGGAATGGGCCTAGAAGAGACTGGGCCCACCATATGTTGAATACTTTCAACCAGCCCTGGGACAACTTGACAGTTCCCATATATTGAACTCATAAGCAAATTTTGTGGTGATGTCATGGCGGCTCAAATGGAGCAAAATTTGAAAAAGGCGCATCCCATTTATTATTTTCCATATTTGCAAAAAATAAACAAGCATTTCTATCATCAAATTTATTTCGCTGTTCAAATTAGAAACTCTCCTCATTCCACCATACCTAAACAGAAACATAAATTCCATTTTTAAATTTAAAAAATCCAAAATAAAACAAATCGATTTTCGTAAATACAAGAAGATGACTTTCAAAATCATGCCACTTCCACTTATATTAAGGTTTCCGAAAATCTTCTGGATCGAATCAACATCTCCCCAGGCATTAAATCGTCCGGTAGATGCCGTTCCGTTAAGTTTCTATCAGACTTGGGAGGAGTAAAATGTCAGAATAATTCTGAAGGGATCCGTACCAAAACCATCGCAATATCTTCCGGACAGAATTATTGCAAAAGTCGAAAAAAAACTCTGTCAGTAGTCAAACAAAGTTGTACATTTCTGGCAGCATTCTTGCTGAAACTTAGCACTACCGGTTTGCTGGCCAGAATTCTGATAAAAGCACACAAATTCTATTCAAAACCAATTTTGCTAAATGTGTCGAAAATCCTACATATACTGTTTATTTTCCGATCAAAATACTAGAATTCTTGACGTTCTTAATGAACTTGAAACAAGGTCGTAGGTTTACTATCATTGGCCAAAATGTTTTTCATCTATATTTCTTGCGAAAAAAATCACCAACGATTAACCGATTACAAACTTCACACAACAAGAAAACCAAAACATTTTTAGGAAGAAAGAGATCCGGTTGCTAAAAACAACGACTTCCAGCAAAATTTATAATAAGATTTATGTGACTTTGCTGACGGTTTCCAGTTAGGGATAAATGTATTATCTTATAATAGTTTTCTTTATCTATATTTTGGAATAAGCTTTTTCTAAATGTTGTTCTAGCGACATTTTTTTTCAATTTGTTTATTTGATAAGGCACGTATGCGTTAGCTTAAAGGTGCCATTTTTTCATTGTTTTACATTTTGAATTTCTTAAAACTAGGGGGTTACACATTTCAATATTAATTTGTTTTATATAATGAAACCAAAAAAAAACTTTACAGCTTATACATATAAAAGAGGGTATAATATAATATTCGTAAGATTTGGGGGATGGGTCATTTTGTGTGTTCATTTTATAGTAACTCACTTTATGATTTTTAGAAGGGAGATTGTAGGAGAAATTAATTATTAACTAAGCGGAACATTTTACAAGCTTATTAACTAGAAATAACTAGAGAGAGTGGTTCAAGATTAGGGGGAATTAATTAGGGCTATTTTAAAGTAGTGGTACACGCAGAAAAAAATAGCATATTTAAACCAAAAATATGTTTTATTGAATCCAATCATTTATTGTTTATCACTTTAACAAACAAACTTATTGGCTTGAAAATATTTTTTATTAGAACAACAACAAATTTTTGCTTTCAATAAATACATTTTTAATATCAATAATTTTCTTTTAATTTCAATAAAATAATTATTGAAAAACGGAACGATAATTTTGTTTTATTAAAACAATAAATAAATTTTATTGAATTCAATAAATAATTTTATTGTCTCCCGACCAATAATTTAATTTATTGAATTTGATGCATAATTTTATTGAACCTACAAATCTTTTTTCTGCGTGTACTGTTGTGCATTTCTTAACGAGATTAAATATTGATCAACTAAAAAGATAGGGGGGCACATAAGTTTTGGGAAGATATTCAAAGGGAGAAGGGGGTGAAGTCATACATCTGTGTATCAGAGACATGGGAGGGAGGGTGGACAAGGCTGAAAGGGGGGGGGGGGGAGATATAAACTTTCAGTTTCCGGCATCAGGAATTAACGGCCAGGATTACAGATTCGAACGGATTGATCAACTAAAACTAGAAGATAGGCGGGCACATAAGTTTTGGGAAGATATTCAAGGGGAGAAGGGGTGAAGTCATACATCTGTGTATCAGAGACATGGGAGGGAGGGTGGACAAGGCTGAATGGGGGGGATATAAACTTTCAGTTTCCGGCATCAGGAATCAACGGCCAGGATTACAGATTCGAACGGATGTATCAAGTATTGGGACGCCGGGCGGTTTTCCTCGAGTCGGCAGGGGTTCCTCCAGACGATTTCTTAGTACGGCTCAGATACGGATCGGAAACACACCGCGCTGCGCGTGTGATGTTGTACTGTAGATCTCGTGTTGTTGATTCATTCGACAGATGTTTTGTCTCGTCTTGGAGTCGTATCAAACCATCGTTGGGGTACGGTAGGCGGAAGAGGGCACTTCTGGGAATGATAAGAGAAAAGATAGGGGCATTTAAATTTGGATATTGATGGTTTTGAGGAACGTGTATATAAGGGACATGTAGAGAATATCGCGGCTTGCTAGTACATCTCGAACCGGGACATAGGGTGATCTTTCTCGGGCCCGAAGGGAATCGAATAGTTGAGATCTGGCAGAACAGTACTCGGCGCATGCCCAGACAACATGTTCGATTTCGTGATAACCGTTGCCACAAGCGCAGATACCGCTATCCACGAGCCCAATACGCCGGAGATGTGCGTCCAGCGTGTAGTGATTGGACATGAGCCGAGACATCACGCGAATGAAATCCCGACCCACATCCATCCCCCTGAACCAAGGTTTCGTCGATACCTTAGAGATTATCGAATGTAGCCACCTTCCCAGTTCACCATTGCTCCATGAAGTTTGCCAACTTTCGAGGGTTCTCTGATGAGTAATACTGAAAAATTCGCTGAAGCTAATTGGTCTTTCATATATGTCACCTTGTAAAGCGCCCGCCTTAGCTAAATAGTACGCTTCTTCATTACCTGGAATGGAGCAATGCGAGGGAACCCAAACTAAGGTAATCTTGTACGATCTTACAGACAAAGCACGCAGGTGCTCCCAGATTTCCCCCAGAAAATATGGAATGTGCTTTCTAGGTTTCATTGAACGGAGAGCCTCGATTGAGCTGAGGCTATCCGAGACAATAAAGTAATGATCGGTGGGCAAAGTATCAATGATCCCAAGGGTATACTGAATAGCAGCAAGTTCTGCGACGTAAACTGAAGCAGGATCATTGAGTTTGAATGAGGCGGTGAGGTTTTGATTGAATATACCGAAGCCAGCGGAGCCGTCGAGGCTTGACCCGTCGGTGTAAAACATCTTGTTGCAGTCGACTTCTCGAAATTTACTATGAGAGATGCTTGGGATCACTTGCGGACGTATGTGATTCGGGATTCCACGAATCTCGTCTTTCATGGATGTGTCGAAGAATACAGTTGAATCAGAAGCATGAAAAAGATTGACACGGTTGAGATAGTATGAAGAAGAATTGATATTTTGTGCCATGTAATCGAAGTACAAGGACATAAATCGGGTTTGAGAATTGAGCTCGACAAGCCTTTCGAAATTTGAAATTACTAACGGGTTCAAGATATCGCATCGGATGAGCAATCGATATGAGAGGTCCCAAAATCGATTTTTCAGCGGAAGGACGCCCGCCAGCACTTCTAAGCTCATCGTATGTGTCGAGTGCATGCAACCCAAAGCAATACGCAAACAACAATATTGGATTCGCTCTAGTTTGATGAAATGTATGTTCGCAGCGGAACGGAAACAGAAACTCCCGTACTCCATCACCGACAATATTGTTGTTTGATACAGCCTGATCAGGTCTCCTGGGTGGGCACACCACCATGTTCCGGTTATTGTACGGAGAAAGTTGATCCTTTGCTGGCACTTCTGTTTCAGATACCTAATGTGACATCCACAGGTTCCTTTAGAGTCGAACCAGACCCCGAGATATTTGAAAGTTGAAACCTGAGCAATAGTTTGACCCATTAATCGCGTAGTTGCGCTGGTTCACGCTTCCTTGAAAATACGACTAGCTCAGTTTTCTCCGTGGAGAACTCGATACCTAGCTGGAGGGCCCAAGCAGACAAATTGTCCAAGGTATCTTGCAATGGTACTTGCAGATCGACGGCTTTGGGACCTGTAATAGAGACCACACCGTCATCTGCAAGCTGCCTTAGCGTGCAGGAATTGACAAGACATTCATTCACGTAAAAGTTATAGAGAAGGGGGCTTAGACATGAGCCCTGAGGAAGACCCATGTAGTTAATTCGTGATGTCGATAAATCACCATGCGAAAAATGCATATGTTTTTCAGACAGCAAGTTTAGCAAAAAGTTGTTTAGAGTCGGTGAAAGACCATGCTGGTGCAGCTTCTCAGAAAGAATTTTGATAGAAACTGAATCAAAAGCCCCCTTTATATCTAGGAAAACTGATGCCACCTGCTCTTTGCTAGCATAAGCCATTTGAATTTCTGTTGAGAGCAACGCTAGACAATCGTTCGTCCCTTTGCCTTTGCGGAAACCAAAATGTGTATCGAGGCGAAACAAGATCATTTTCTCGAACAACTTTCGGATACAGGACAGCATCGCAATCGGTCGATACGAGTTGTGGTCGGAGGCTGGTTTTCCTGGTTTTTGAATGGCGATGACCTTCACTTGCCTCCAGTCATGAGGGACAATATTACCCCCAAGAAACTTATTAAATAAATTCAACAAGCGTCTCTTGGCAGAGTCTGGCAGATTCTTTAACAAGTTAAATTTCTATGCTATATTTCACCCTAAGGAGGAAAATTTGGTAAAAACGTCAAGCCGGCGCTAATCTATTCCGACAATGTGTTAGTGTCGGTTTCTGATGAGGCGAAGCCGAAACGCAACATAGTATGAAGTTAAATTTGATTCTGTCTGGCCCTGGGGCTTTATTGTTACATGATAAGATAGCAAGTGAGAACTCCACCATCGGAAACGGTGTTTCGTTCGCGTTATTGTGAGGGGACGCGGCGCGGTAGATCTTCTGTGCCGGGGCGGAATCCAGACAAACCTTCTTGGCAAAATCGAATATCCAACGGTTTGAATATTCCACGCTCTCGTTAGTTCTGTTTCGGTTTCGTACGCGTCGGGCCGTACTCCAAAGAGTGCTCATCGATGTTTCTCTCGTTAGTCCGTCGACGAACCGGCGCCAGTAGCTACGTTTTTTGGCTTTTATCAAACTCTTCATGCGCGTTTCCGCCATTGCGTACTGTCGGTAGCTAGCTAGCAGCCCGTCGTCCCGGAAGGTCTTATACGCAGCGGCCTTCTCCGCGTACACGTCTGAGCACTCTTTGTCCCACCATGGATTGGGAGGACGCCCGCGTGAGTTCGCGTCTGGTACGCGTTTAGTCTGAGCTTGAATCGCGGTATCGAGAATCAAGCCAGCCAGGAACCCGTACTCTTCCTCCGGAGGAAGCTCTTGAGTGCACTCGATTTTGTCGGATATCGCGGACGCGTAGCTCTTCCAATCAATATTTCGTGTGAGGTCATACGAAACATTGATTGTATTCGGTGGCCCTGAACCGTTAGCAATATTAATTACGATTGGCAGATGGTCGCTGCCGTGGGGATCAGAGACTACCTTCCACATGCAATATGGAGGGGCAGGAATCCGTGTCATTTCACCCGTATTCAAAATAGTCATATTGAAGTTGTCGCAAAGCTCATGGCGTAGGGTAGATCGATTATCGTCATGACGGTAACCCCATGCCGTGCCGTGGGAGTTGAGGTCACCTAAAACTAGCCTCGGTGCGGGGAGGAGTTCCGCAATATCGCAAAGCCGTCGGTGGCTACCTGAGGCTCTAGGGGGGATGTAGGTGGAAGCAATGCAAAGGTCTTTGCCTTTAATTCTGGTTTGGCAAGCGACAACTTCAAAGCCTGGTGTCGAGGGGAGGTCGATCCGATTGAAAGAATAGCACTTTTTGATCCCCAAAAGTACTCCTCCGTAAGAGTCTTCTCGATCCAAGCGAATAATATTAAAATCGTGAAAGTGTAGGGTTATTTCTGAAGTGAGCCATGTCTCGCATAGGGCAAATGCATCGCATTTCAAATTATTTAGTAAGATTTTAAACGAATCGATTTTCGGGATAATGCTTCTGCAATTCCACTGTAGAACAGTGATTAAATCCTTGACCTCGTTCGATGAATTAGCCATCGAAGGATACAATCGCTGAAAGAAGGGGCCATTTCGCAGTGAACTGCATCAAAAATGTTTTTACTGCGGGGAGAAAGCTTATCAAGATACTTTTAAGGGGGTCAGAAATGTTTAACGCTGTAAGAATACGGTCCACAATGTCAGAGAAATTTATTAAGCCAGCACTGTTTTCTTTCTCTGGCTGAGATATGGGAATACTTGGGGTTTTTGATGTTCCTGGAAGTGTTGGGGACTCCTTTTCTGAGCTCAGGTTACTGAGACCGGGAGCGACTTGCTTCGGTTTTGCACCAGTACTTCCTTGAGTAGTTATTTTAGGGGGAATGAATGAAATGAACCGCCGTCAGGGGAAGTCATTTTTGCACGGGCCTATTGCCCAGTGCACGTTATTAAGACAACCAAGAAGGGGAAACGAAAACTAATACTTAGCTTGTGTAGGTAACGGTATCCAGACGGCTTACTAGAAGAACACTGCTTCACTTGTCACTGACCGGCTAACGGTACTCAGAAACAGAAACACAAAAGAAGGGAAAAAATACTGAAATCTCAACTAGGCGTAGAGTGTGCAAATAACCTTGAACGCGGATTAACACTATTTGTCGCTATAGAGTGTACGGACCGATGACAAAAGACTTCTATCTCGACTGAGTGCTCGATAACGAATGTTCTAGCGACATTGACGGCGTTCATAACACACATAACGAAAACCGCTTTTCTCTTAATTTTTTTTTTCGCTTCGTTGTTCGTGGTACTTGTACAGAGAAGGCATACTAGCGCCACCATCAAGTCGGTGGTACATATATGAAACAAGCACTACCTGTCAAGTTGTCCATGGGCTGCTTTCAATGTCTATGCATCAACATAGGGATGCCACCCCCTGGTTAGGAATGATCGACGCTAGGCGAAATTTAAATTTTGTGATTTGTTTCTCGCATCAATAAAAATATATATGCAATTTCATATCAGTGTAGTGGTTTTAAAATAGGTTATATGAAAAGGGAAAAAGATGCAAATTTCCAATAAAATTGCCTTTGGTCCTCATCAAACCATTTTCGGGTCCATTGATATTTCTTGGTTCGGCTTTTAATTTTACAGGTTTTAGTTAGGTTTTAGTTAGGTCAAAAGGAAACTTTTTCAGCTCGGCGCTCTTCGAGATCGTGTGACGTTGCAAAAATGGCCACTCTAAAGACACCGTAGGTCAATTAGCAAAAAACAATAACAATAACCGCTATGTAGTTAGTATACAATGCGATTTAACAAAATATGTTGTATTTATACCAGTCCCCACAAAAGAAGCAAATGTAGTAGATAAAGCACTAGCAAACGGTTTTATATTACAATATGGTACATTCTCAGTGTTACGTTCAGACCAAGGTACCGAATATAATAATGAAATTTTCGAGCAAATATGTAAAACATAACAAATTAAACAAAGATTCAGTGCAGCCTACACACCCACAGACAATCGCGCATTAGAGAGAAATCACAGATGTTCAAATAGTAGATACAGAACACTAGATTAGGATTGTCGCTGGTGTTCCCATTGTTTTCGTCTCGGAACATGTTTGTTTTGCTTTCGGTATATATCTGTCTAGGTATCGAAAGTCTCTCTAGTAAAAGTCTTTGGTCCGCACTTTTGGTACACGCAGAAAAATATAGCCTGCTTGTAATCACAAATCGTTTAGTTGAACTTCAAATTAGTAAAATGCAGAGTTTACCTTTTATATTTCAGTCTCGTTTATTATACTGTGATTTTTATGCATTCAAACCCGAAAATGTCCAATGCATAAAATTTACAGCAGAATAAACAATAGGCAAACAGAAAAATGATGTGATATCTGTTATGGAACAAATTTCTATGTGGGATACTATTATAATTTCATTAATTTTCACATGGTATCTATGCGTGAAAGATAATTTTTATGTTCTACTATAAATTGCAAAACATATGTGTGAAATGAATATATTCAATTTAACGAATTTTCTCGGTGTAAATTTTCGACTGTTATTGTTATGAAATGAAAGAGTTTGTATATACCGCACAAGGAAATGAAAATTCATCAAAATTCAGTACAGGTTTAGATAATTTGTGCATTCTAATTAGTGAGAATACATCAGCCAATAATGGCCATTGTGTTGGTGGCTAAAAGGAACAAAAATGATTCGTCGCTATGAAACGACGATAGAGGATTATTTTTTTGCTTTTTTTTATTTGGCCTATTTGACAGGTATATCCCGGAATCAAAACAATGATGTTCCTACCACTGATGCCAGCGAAAATCCTAATCTAGTGTTCTGTATCTACTGTTTAAATGAATATCTAAGATCTTTTATTAACGAGCACCAGACTGACTGGGATGAATGGTTCACATTTTACACTTTCAATTCAAATTTTACACTTTCAATTATAATACAACCCCGCACTCAGTCCACGGATTCACTCCCCATAAATTAGATTGCGGAAGCAAAGTTAAACTACCACAAGAAATCTTCGAGAAAGGAACCCAACCAGTATATCTAGCCAAACATGTCAAATGGTCCTAAGTGAAAATAACAGTTTCTCTTTGTTTACTTTCTCTTTTGCTAATAACTCGTCCGTTTATACGTTTGTTCATTAACTCTTAGAATAATATGGTAGTCAAAATCAGCGTTTTTCGATATATCCTGAAAAAATATTGAAAAGTTTTATGCTGACGCCGTAATAATCGAAAGAGAAAGTAAACAAAGGGAGGCTCTCATTTGTACTTAGCATCATTTAACACGTTTGTCGAGATATATCTTTGAACACTACAATAACGAATTGAAATTAAAGTTACAAAAATCAAACGAAATAGCACAAAATAGATTAAACCACATATAAAGATAAGATGTGTGGTTAAACACACAAAAGATGGAAGAACATAAATAGCAGAAAACGATACAAACCCCATAGAATAAAAGATTAACGATACAGTTTATTTGAAAATAGAAAACAGAAAAAAATAGATCCTTTTTATGAAGGACCCTATGTTGTAAAACAGATTTTAGACCCTAATTGCCAAATAATGAACCCCAAAACATAAAAAACTAGTAGTAGTACACAAAAATAGACTAATTAAAACTTAATTATGTATTAAACCAAATTATATTGTTACAATTTACACATTAGGAACCAAAGTTATGATAACACACGGTGTCTTTTTTTAACAACTTTATGTAAAAAAAAATTCAGCATCTCTGAAACTTCAGGATATGAAAGAATGGGCCTTCCCCTTTTATTTGAAACCAACATCAAAATAATCCGTCGGGGGGTCTACAGCAACTTTTTTTTAAGTTTTTTTCGTGAAAACATAGATTTTACAATAGAACTAGTTCATATTTCTATCCCTAGATGGTGCTTTAGACATTCGAATAAAACTAAAAGTGAGAATCTGATAGATATTTTAATTGTCTACTACTTTGTTAACAACTAAAAACCGATTTGAAATTATCCGGAAAAGTTGTTTAATATTTTAACGAAGTCTAAGTTAGTTTCACAGAAACCCTAGTGGTTTGTAAGTCAATTCACATGCACTTTTTTCATTTGCCAAATACCTGTGTTTAGTTGAACAGTGCATTCAGCGGAATTTGAGAGCTTGGAAAGTCTCATCTTTTAGCTGAAAATTATAATTCCAGATTCCACCTGATATAGGGCACCATTAATATTTTTGGGATGAAAAATCTTAGGTAAGTGTTGACTAAACTAGTATGATATTAATATTCTTTTCTAAGATGGTGAGTGATTCCTGCCGCAGAAACAGCTTTTTCAATGATGTATGCCTTCTTTTTCATTTTTTCGATTGTTCTCGGGGATGACTGATAACTATTCTTGCATGAACCTCCTACTTTGTTAGCATCTTCGTATAAAATTCACTTGTCCTGAACTTCAACCTTTATATTTGAACAAACTCAATGAAACTGTTAACACCATTGCAATATTTCGCGAATTTCATTGCAATGCTTGGTTAAAAACGCTGATTATCTTTTTCAAAATTAACTCAATGTGACAAACAGTGAACAAAAAACTTTGAGTTTTTGGATCAAGATAATTTTTTTTGGGATATATTCGTGGATTTGTATGTATATAAGGTTTTTCTTGTACTCAAATCATATTTTGTTTTCAAAAGTATTACATTTCGCATAATCTAGGATCAATTGATTAACGATTTCTCGCATAATTAATAGGAAATGGCCTTAAAATCCAACTGCCACAGTATACTTTGCGAAAAAATTTGAATGAATCGTTTCACGCTAACCACTAATTTGGACAGTTACTTCTGTGGTTTGCGTTCAATTATAGTCCCAACATTTCGTCTTGAACAGAATTATAATAGCTGACTTAAACGATCATAACCTAAATTATGCGACGTATGGTCCTTTCTAAAACATAAATGTAAGCAAACCCTTGTAACCAAGCAATACCTTCCGATGAATTTTAGTTCCTTCCAACCTATCTATAAAGACTACAAACTTGAACCAAAAGCACAAATAGTTTTCTGTATCTGTCAAACATCCTAATTTTCAGAAGGTCAATAGGAATTGTCAACGAAGAAGTTGTAATGAATCCCGTCAAATATTTTCATGTCACTAAACCCAATTATTTTTTGGTAGTGAAATAAGTGCGAAAAAATATATTTCCAAACCACTAGGCCTCGTGTGAATCTATCTTAGATATAACTTCGTTAAAATCTTTGCCGGGTGATTTCAGATCAATTTTTAGTTGTCAACAAACTTGTAGACAATTAAATTTTCTATCAAATTCTCACATTTAGTGTTTTTCGAATGTCTAAAGCACCATCTAGGGACAGAAATATGAACTAACTCGAGTAGTAAAACCAATATTGTTACGAAAAAAACTTAAAAAAAAAGTTGCTCTGGACCCCCCGACGGATCATTTTGATCTTAGTTTCAAATGAAAGGGGAAAGTCCATTCTTTCATATTCCGAAGTTTCAGAGATGCTGAATTTTTTTGCATAAAGTTGTTCTAATAAATACACCGTGAACACATACACCCCTAGCAACAAAATATCAAACAACCCCAACACAGCCACATCAAGCTATGACTTCATTTCACTATATCATACCTTGATCTTAAGGAGGATGGTGTACTATACCTGTACCATACCCGTACTAAACCATATCGCAAACAATAATACTAATTGAGCAAATGGCATTATACACAATCCCCAACCTACGACGCTACATCCCACCTCAAACAGATAGCTTCCCACGATCCGAAAACCTCACACCGAATATGACACAACCATACCACACAAGAATTCCCGACAACGATAACATAAATCAAACCCTTAGACCATGCTTTCCATGCTTAACGTATAATTATTTTAATTCAAATTTCTTTCTGGTTTACTTGGTCAGCGTTTACTAATGTTTTTCTTGAAACCTATCTCAGGTAGGTTAAAACCTCCGAGTGAAAGCCTCACCAAAGGTGATAACCACTTATTGCATTTATCGCTCATATAAGTATAGGGTTCCCACCGCTGGAGAGGCTTTGACCCGGAGATTTTCACTGACCTGGGGGGTGGTGCATTATGAGTGGAACTAGACGGAAATTGGAATCAAAGCGATTGCTCGGCATTTTAGAGCACTTTAATCGCTTTTTATTGCTACGTTACAATAAAGCTGTATATTTTTTACGTTTGAAAACGGTTTTGTCGGTTTAATCTGGTGTAGTATTTCAATTCCCCGACTAAGGGCCAAGAATACAAAAGCACCCGCTACTCTCGCTGTGGAGGATAAGCCAAACGAGTATTGCTCTCCTCCATAACTGACAGGAAAAGGAGAGCAAAGGAGGCTGCGGCATCACATGGGAAGCACTTTGTGGGGTCGGTTATTCATCACCAGAGGTCGCAACAAAGGGGCAAAACTCACCTTCTTAGTCAACAGTTAAGGGTCGCTGCAGGAGTACAACACCGGAAGAACTCGTTTGATGTTGACCTAGTCAGTTGGATTTGAACAAATCTGTCATACCTTGGTGCAGCTGGTGATAAGCACCACTAACAGTGAAGTGATTTGGTAAAATTGCAGCAAAATAGCTTTTTGCACCATTTTGAGCGACTTAGTGGGATGCTACATTTCAATTGTAGCATTTAACGAAATATTACTTTCCTTAATTTGTAGTAAATTTGATTTGTTTTTCATTTTTATTACTTTGTGAAATTAATCAGCAATATTTGGTGAACCCAACTTCGCCACCTTGAAATGAAGGGTTAGTCAGGCAAAATAAATCTGAATCAGAGTAATAGTTTACTTAGACATTTTAAGTATCTTGTAAAGAATCAATTAATTCCAATAAAAATGAAAGGGAGGGGTGGCAACCCTATATGAGTAAATGCGTCCAGATAATTTGCTACTGCGACAATAAAAACTCACATTTTCACACGTAAAGTTATTGGCACTCACACAACTTCTCCGGATAAACACAACGTGCTGCCGGAGAATGAGCGAATGAGTTTATCGCGGTATGCTTTTTGCGCTCGCTGCCTTGCTATCGCTATTCCAAAACACGAAAAAACAAGTCTGTGGTGCTTCTTTGCCGCTTTTCTTTGAAATGAAGTGTATATTTTGACGCTTTCATTGATTTTCACGAAATTTAAATATTATCACCTTCTCCGGTGATAAGGAAAAAATCAAATAAATCAAACAAATATTCGGAAAATTATTCTCACGCTATTTGTGGAGACGGAGAATTTTGCGACTCATCTTATCTCGGAAAAGTTGGACATCGGATAAGCCTCTTCTCGCGTGAGTGAGAGAGAATTACAATGTCTGGTGATAACCCTATTTGAAAATGTCATTAGAAAGTACACGCAAAAATAAAACAACCCACAGAATCAGTTCATTAAACTTAAATTTAGGTACTTTTGAGTTGTGCGTCACTTTCGCACTTACCCGGTCAAACCATTTGGAATTTGATTCGGAATCCTGAATGGAGTCAGTATGGATTCCAACTCAAATGCAACAACCGATTCTGAGACCGATTGAGTCGGAATCGGTTGTTGCATTTGAGTTGGAATCCATACTGACTCTATTCAGAAATCCGAACCGGTTCCGGAATGAGTTTAACTGGGTATTAGTGTTATCAAAGACAAAACAAGAGATTCGACTCAGTCGAGGTCTTCCGTGCAGTAAGGTACTTTTGAGTTGTTTGAGGTATACTCAAAATTAGGTAAATTCAACTTAAATTTAAGTAAATTGAACTCAAGGTTGAGTTATGATTTTTGCCATAGTTAGATGGAAACTACCTTCAACACGGTTTACCTAATTTTACCAGAGTTTTTAATAGTAGAGTTTCGTAAAGAGGATTGGCAACATTGGACCAATCATTGGTCTTTTTTAAATTTTGGCAACCTTTTATTTTTAGTTAAATTTCAAATGACTTCATCCGAACGCTTCAGTTAGAAGTTAACTTTATGCATTTAAAATTAAGTGTTTAGTTTTATTTTGTAAAAATCAGTACGATAAATAACATCGTATAAAGAATTTAAGCTTTTTCCGGTTCTCAACTGATCCGCAACTAAGAACGAAATGCATTGATTTTTGCCGCTTGCCGTCTGATTGGGGTGTGACAAAAAACAGTCGAATTTGCAGCGTAAGATAAATTTGAATAAGTACATAATAAGTGGAATACATACACAAATTTGTCAAAATTTTAGCTGCACTTGAGAAATACCTTCATATTTCCACTGTCGGTGGAAGATTATTAAAACTACCCAGAGCTGTTCCGGTGTTTGAAATAGTGCCAAATTTGAATATCAGTGAACATATATTTTTTAATTATTGTCATTAAGCGAAATATTCCTGGTTTTAAATAATGTTAATATTACATCATTGAATTTTCTCATAATTATAATCACATAATAACGATACTCCCCACGCATTCGAGCATTGTTATTCTTCGTGTTCGATAGGTAGACGTTTTGAGTGTTCAATAGGTAGATTTGCTTCAGTCTTTGCGCAACTGTTCTTTATAAACTGTGAATTTTACCTTCCTGCACGATACCCCGCGATTGAGTCAAAACAACTCAATTTTAGGTAGTTTTTCGTTTGCGTGTAGACACTTGGCACTAGCCGGTGCAACGATCGAGTTTTTTTAGTCAGGTTCTAACACCAACCACTGTCAGTTCATACATTTTGACAGCAGTTGGGGTTAGAAACCGAGGGTCTGCCTCAAAGGGAAGTGTCGCTGATTTGACAAAACCCAAACAAATTCATGATAATCTTCATAAGGTGTATGCATGTGTGTACAATTATATTATTGTTGGCAAACGCCTTGGGATCTTCAAAAAGGCTAAAATCGCCAGTTTCTATATTCAAAACTTTATGTTTGAATTAATTTCGTTTATAATAATCTGTTTTTTTGGAAATTGAAGCAGTATTGATGCAATGTCGATCTGGCCAATCGTAAAACCAAAACTCGTATCATCAGTTGGATAAGACCATCATTTGATGTTGGAACGGTCTATCCCTGAGAATGATCATAGGAAGGGCAATCCCTCGTTCGAAACTGACCCAGTTTCGCTTCAAGCTAAAACGACATAACCATCACTACCATAGGGTAAAGACCTAATTTTGGCTCCATTAGGTAGGGCGCTACACTATTCTTTTAATTACGCAGCCTACAATCGATGAAAGGCGCATAAATTGGTATCAGTATCCTTGCTTCGTTTCCAAGAACCAAATTATTATCAAAAATGTCCGGAGAATGGGGAAATAATTCTGTTTGAGCGCCACGAAAACTCGAATCGAAAGCTCCTATTTTTGCACTACCATTTGAGCCAATGCGTTGAACAAAGATGGCATACTCTGCTCTAACTAACGGGTTCAAATGGGTAGGGTGACAATAGAAATAGGGCGAAAATAGTCTCCTCACCCTATATCGTACTTGCGCGCAAAGTTGGATACAAAAATAACTCACGCATGCAAACCGGTGTGCGATGGTGCTTTTCAACGTATTTTCATTTAAATGTTTACACACGTTTTTCGGAAAGCTCGTTCTAGCACTGAGAACTGACTTACAAGTCAGGTTTTCAACGTGTGTAAGAAATAAAACTGTCGCTTTGAAATGACAACAGCAAGTAGCAACTTGCCACTGGTCGGTACTTCGATCGGACAGCAATATCGCTATTCGGTACTTGTATGCAAACTTGGATAAAATGGTGACTCACGCATGCGAACCTGTATGCGATGGCGATTTTCAACGTATTTTCATTTGAAAGTTTACACAGGTTTTTCGGGAAAGTTTGTTCTAGCTTATATGTCTGTTCTCTGTGCTTATATGTCTGTTCGCTATGGTGTAAACCATGAATTTTTTTGTCATCTACGACGATTTTTGACAAATTCAGATGCAACATTATGAATCTTTCAACATTGCAAAGATAAATAGTTATATTTGTAGACTAACATACCAACAAACAAAGACGGCAGATACTGCTACACACGGCTTCAAATGGATATGGTTATAATAGAAACGGCGAAATTGTGCTTATTACCCTATATTAATTGAAAAGTTACTACCCACATTTATTCAAAACCTCTTTAATGAATCACAATTTACTTGTTCGGTCCAGTTACAGAAATTATACACCGGTTCAAACCATAATCCTTCTGGACAGGCAAAGTCGAAACGTCGACCATCGCTCATGCAATTATAGTATTCTTGATACGAGTTTGGACTCGAAAACATCCCCTTTGTAGAACATTAATTAGGAGTTACAGATGCCGAAGTCAATGTCGTAGTAGATGTTGCAGGAATTGTAGGGAACAGTAGGTGCCTCAGTGCCATTGTGTAAAGCACGGTATATGGTGTTCATCAAGACATAATTTGAATCGTTGCACACACCCAGGAAATCGTCACTTTCCAAAGCCCATACCATTGCTCCGCCGAGGTCCATATTCAACAGATATTTCATCTATTCAAATATCATAGTAAAACTCATTGATAGGATAAAAAACTGAATAAGATACCTTTAGTGCGATCTCATAACTAACCCATTGATTGCCTCTAGTAGCATAAACGCCCTTTTGTTCTTCGTTGAAGTGCGTCAGCCACAGTTCAGATTGTTGCTTCTCGCAGAATTCGTTGTAGCCTATCACTCCTGGCTTCCTGGAGTATTGACCTGCAATGCCAGGACCAATCGTGGCAGCTCCAATTTGGTTATCGTCAGGGTTGACGAGGGTGAAAGATCTGCCGAACAGTGGAATACCCAATATTATTTTCTCCTTCGGAGTGCCTTGTGAAAGCCAATAGTGAATACTTGCATTCACGTTCAACTGCTTCTGGATGTCGGTCTTGTCTGCCGATCCTTCATACAAAGGCGAATTCAAACCACAATAGTTATCCCAGGCACCATGCATATCGAAAGTCATAATGTTCAGAAAGCGCAAAGCAGCTGAAACTCGTTTGATGTCGTAGAACTTCTCTGCGATAAATTGTGTTGATGCAACAGCTGCACTCAGAATCAAACCTTCGCGATCGAAACTGTAAAAATATAATTGTTGTATTATCAGTGTATATTTTTCCAAATGGAATTCATAGTATAATTATTCGCATTTCCATCACTATAATTAATTTCCTTAAAATCGTGCAAAAATCGAATATAACCGCGGTCTTGAAAAAGGCTTAATTTTTAATATCACCGTGGTCGTGTCTTGTATACAACCCTTTAAGGCTCAACTGAGAATGCCTCAAAAGCGACCTTCTTTGAAAACGAAAGAAGCTGTTTTTTCTCACATCAAAATCTTCATGAATATGAATCAATGTATTTGAGGCATTAGTAGACTACTGTTGATTGATTTTCATGTAGTTCTTCCTTACGGTGTGATAAAAAACTGTTTGTTTTCATCTTCAAAGATTGCCGCTTTTCCAAGCTTTCTAAGTTGAAGTTTTTTCCGTTTTTTTGCGAAGCACAGCATAATCTCTAAAACAGTGATTTTCAACCGGGGGTGAATTCACCCCCAGGGGTAAATTAGAGTATTGAAGGGAGTGAATTGTACGGGACATTTTACTTGTTATCATATAATCCCGTTGAACATTTGTTTCAGTATAATAAGAATTGAGATACTTACTGAGAGTACTCAGGAACACGTCTTTGATTATGAAATTAGCGTTTTCAACCAATTGGAATTTTTTTTTTCTGACAGGGTAATGATTATAAACAATTTTCAGAAAGGGGTACATCATGGTGATCAGTATTCGGAAAGGGGTACATATAACGGAAAAGGTTGAAAACCACTGCTCTAAACAATAAACAGAATGAATTTTCCAGGAACAATGCGCGGAGTCCACACCATCAAAATTGTGCCGTTTACAAAAATCGATTGCATCCTGAATGAATGTCCGCCGTAGAGGATGATTGGTCGCAGCAGCCGAGAATTTCCGGGATTCTTCGTCCCAACCTCTTACAGCAGCCAATGTTTTCATTGTGGGATTCAGTACTTTGAGCGCGTTAAAACGTTTGATGTGATCCCGGCTCGAGTTTTCCTCCATGTCCAAGCGCAGATCGCTGTACTCTATTGTACCGTTTGTGTTTTTATCGAAAAATTCGTATATGAGGTGAGTACACAAAAGTGGGTTGATGTCATCGATATCGAAACGAACATGATCTGGGGCATAGTATCCCCAAGTACCAACCTAACACACAGTGTTCTCTGAAAGTATATTATTTGTTCAATTTTGTTAATCCAATTTAAGTTCCCTTACTTTGAGCACTAGAGATTGGAATAAATATTCCTAAAACTAGCAGTGCAATAGGCCACATAACGGACTAAAAAATATTACTTATTTTCCACTACGAACTGTCGCCACACTATTGAAAAAGATTTTCTGATGCCGATGGTGCAAGCTCTTGCAGTTCTGTGATGCAAATGAGCGAGGATTTTATAGTTAATATGAATAGTACGCAACCTACTTTCGCGGGTAATGGCTTATAAATTCATCCTCTAGCAAAAGCCACTTGTAAGCTTTTTATAATACACTGTCGTTTAAAGGATTTACATTGCACTGGCACATACGCTACGAATGGGAAATAATGGGTTAGTGTCCCGTCTAGGCTGATCGAGTAGAAATAACCTCGATTGGGATCCATGAAAACATAATTCATCATACCCTTCAAGTGTTGAAATAATTGTCTAACTCCCAATATTAAAATCGACGAAAAATGTTATAACACTACGTTAAAGGAAAGGCTTAGTTCCAGCAGTGCACTAGAAGGTACAGTCGAAAAAGAAATGAATTGCCTCTTGACTTTTTGTTTCGGTACAACCATCACCTCATGTATTCTTATTATCTTTCGGTTATCTGGAGCTTACGCATCCTGCTTTTCAGTGATGACCCCATTAGTGTAAAGTGGATGCTACATTTCATTCTGAGCTTTCCAAATATCTTTTTAGGTGGATTAGCAACTACACGGTGCTACGGTGATTTTGTAATTTTCAAGTAACCTAGTATAGGTAATAGATCTCATCAAATGCAACACAAAGCAATGGTTGAAAAATATTGCTCCCGAAATCTCCATATATAACAAAAAAACTATTTTCTGGGAGAAAATTGGTTTGAAACCGTCTTTATGCATGAAGGGCAGAAAACCTAACTATAATTAGTCCAGGTGCTTGCGCTTCGACTTTGTCTCTTCAGAACCACGGCTCTTGACCAATGCACCGGGCTGACGCTAAGTCCAAAATTGGAAACACTACTTGTGTTGTGAACACACCAAACGACTTCTGCCTTTCGATGTCCTGTAGGTGAAGAGGTTCTGTTTGCTGATGAGACCTACTGAAATGGAACCTTGTTTTCAGCTAAGGAGGCGAATGCTAACAAATGCTATATGGGTCATTCCACGCGAAGTGATCAATAAAAGATGCAAACTTGACATCGACCTTCACGGATTTGAATCAAATTCGGAGAAATTGTTCATCTAAATTATGAAGTTTTCCTCGAATCGAGGTTCTCTCAATGTCAGTTGAAAATTTTTAAAATCTATTTTTGCATCGAATTTTCTCAAAAAATTCGTGCCTATTATTCTCGTTACTCTTGAGGGTAAATTGTCCATAATATTAAATGTTATAGGATACACTAAACCATTGTATTCCAAAAAAGTACTCACAGTTCCTAGGGTGGTGGTGGCTCCGTTTACACCACGCACCTCAATGGTCTGTGATGAATTTATGTGCGCTTGTAACTTTTCCGTTAAGTGACGCTTGCCTAGTAGACACTGCCCACTGTCAACTATCAAAGGGAAATTTTTATTATCAATTTTAAAATTTAATCTGAAAGCTCTTTCGCTACTCAAATTACTCGCAAAAAAACTCTCCTACATTTACCTCTTCTCGAGGTTGCTCCTCTGGCTTTTCTTCAGCCATATTTGCATTTCTATGCTGATTGTTGTTTCTATTACCATTATCATTGTTATTGTTGTTATTACGGTTGTTGTAATTTTGGTTCTGGTGTCCACTATTATGATAATTATTACGTCGGTTGCCACGATTGTAACCATTGTAACCATTCCTATAGTTATTATTGTGATTGTTGTTATGTTGGTTATTGTTACCACTATTATGATATCCACGATTGTTATTGTGATTATTACCTCGGCCACCTCGATGTCCTTGGCCTCGGTTATAGTTAGAAAACGAATTTTGATAACGTCCTCGAGCCCAAAATACAGGTTCAAAAGACGAACTTGATGGCTGTACTTCTAGCGCATCGGAAAGTGCACCTACTAATGTTTTTAGATTTCTGGATTTAACCAGGTATGCGGCCGATTGGTCTTTAAGACCGTTTATAAAAGTATGTATGGCAATGGGCTCTACCACCGGCATTGCCGAAGCTTCGGTAGTAAAAGGTGGACCTTTCGAGACCCATGCCGCTGCTAGCTTGGTAGAAAGTTTTTCTACTTCTACGCTAAATTCAGATATTGTTTTATTTTTCTGTTTTAGCATGCGCAATTCAGCTTCAACCGCTATTGGTGTAAGCTGGATTGCGAACTTTGCTTTAAGAACATTTTTAGCTTCCTCTATCGTTCGAGTGTTTTCAAGAGATCCACGTGTGGCACCGACTAGACGTGATTTTAAAAAAGTCATAACATTTTCTTCTGGGACGAGTGGATCGTCTGCACGGAGTACGTCAACATTATCCAGCCATGATTGAAGGCTGGCTGCATTCCCATCATATTTATCCACTATTCGGATGACCACACCTAAATCTAGCTTATATACAGTTATCTAGCTTTTCTTCTTTAGCTTTTCCTTCCTGTTGGCATTTTTCTAAATCTAAAAAGAAATTCTTCACAAAATTATTAAAAACGATAAATTTTTCGGTTATATCTGTGTTATCTACTGTTATTACAATTTTTTTCAAGCCGGCAACGCTCCGCAGAATTGTCCCTTTTTTTACTCCATAGCTCTGCGTACCAGGTGCGGTAATCACCTTTAATAGCTTACGTATGCTTTCCTCTTTGAGGAGATACTCATCCATAAATTAGCGATTATAAACGATTAAACTATATCACTGCTCCTTATTAGATGACAATGCTACACATGTCTGATTATCATTCACGCATTCCTCATTTTCCGGTACACGTTTTTGGTTATCACGGAGGTTTTTTTTGCTGCTACTCGCGAACAGTTTTCTCGCTGCCTAGTCATTCGGTCCCAAAAGCTTCGCTCGCGTTGAAAAAATCTTTGGCACTCCTATACCAGTTCGTCAGCCATGCTTCGAAAATTTATTACTTATTCTTTCAATTTATACAGGCAGGGTTGCTACCCGTGCTGCCCGTTCAGCCAAACGTTCAGTTTGCTGCCGGTGTAGTTTACTAGTAATTTAACTGCTAAGTAACCAACGGCCACAACAGCTAAGGTGCACAGCGCAACCGTTTGCGCTGTTATTGATGAGTTAGTACTATTGGTGGTACTGCTCACGGCGAGATACTCGCCGAAAACCAGCCCATACCAACGATTAATTCCCCTGACAGTGAATTAATCGTTGGTATGGGCTGGTTTTCGGCGGACGAAATCACTTGGCAATATATCGGTACTCATTCGTGTTCGTTCACTATTTTCGCTTTTTAACAATGTCTAAACATTGAGTCTTGCCGCACGGTATTTGAAGCAATTTAACAAACATTCCTGCTCCTGGCAGGATCGCCATGATTTGGTGTGATATATACTTGGGTATTGACTTACTCGCGTCTAGAGTCGAACTAATTTTATTTAATCTTTTAACTTATCGCGAACCAAGTTAGCGCGGTGGCTACGTGACACTTTTTGCTCACGCAGCATAAATCGCTATCGCATACTCACCTGCTCACCTGAATATCGATTTATGCTGACTCTTTTATTTATGCTTTATTTTAGGTCCGTATCCACCACAATTTGGCTCATTTAAATGGATTATTAGGGGAGACCGGGGCTAGTTGGCGGGGTTTTCAGTTTTCAATTTTCACCGCTTTGATGTAGGTAGATCTTGCAAAATAGAACACTTGGCATGAAAGAGCAGACTGTTGGCAATATCTCTGATTTTTTAAAAAGTGTTTGATGCATTGTTTCCATTTCTAGAGACAAAAATATGTGGATAAGTTGGCGGTATGTGAGGATACGCCAAAAACTAAGCAATCAAATGGAGATTCAATTACTTCAAGTGTCTTTTTGGAACGCGCAAAATGTCTTTTCGAGAAAACTGTATATTAACCGACATTTGCTATTATATTTCAATTTCAATACCCCGGCATTTTGACTTTGACGCGTATTCCCTATTCAAAAGCAAATTTTCGAAATTCTTCATGCTATTGGTCTGAATAAATGTCTCCTACATTGGCGAGATACACAAAAAAAGATTTTCATACTTTGGAGTGAATTCCAGAAATAAAATTTTTTTGATGACTTTTTGACCGCCAACTTGCCCCGCGTGCAGCACCGCCAACTTACCCCAACCGCATATTTTATTAAAAACTATTTAAAAAATAACTTTTGTTTGTAGATAGATGTAATTTCTATACGGATACTGAAAGTTCTTTTCACGCGCTATCGAAAAATAGAATAATTCGGGAAATAGATTGAAAATCACCCTAAATAACGCAAAGTATTTAAAATTTAGAAAATTTACTTGGTATGCTCGAAAACACAATATCACCCACAACTTCCAGCAAACAAAACGTTTTGCAACAAAAGCATATTGGATAACGGGTTTCACAGAACTTGAGGTACACAAGAAGAGGCAGCACTATATGTCTAATAGAAACAGAGAAAAAGAGAATCCGCCAACTTACCCCAACCGCCAACTAGTCCCGGGCTCCCCTACTATATTGAACGACAAAGGGTAATCCACAAACAATAAGCCATAACTTTTAAAGTATTCGAAATAAGTATTTGATGTCTTCAGTAAAGATATTCGCAAAAATGAGACCTACAAATTTGCTGAAGGCATTTTTTCAATACAATCACTTGCAAGAAAATTTATGAAAATATCTCACTCGTAGGGGAATTAATCAGTAAAATCAAAAGACCAGAAGAAAGGGCATATTGTATGCTTTAAATTCTTCGAAGATACTATTGACATAAAAATATCCGTTTTGGCACTAATAATAATGTTTTGGTCTTATTTCCACCTATGGAAAATGATAAAAATCTTTTGTCCACAATCAATGTTGAATATCTCTTTTAATTATAATTCGATTTCGTTCGAAAGGTATTCGCATAAGCTTTCTAAAAATATATAAATTGTTCAGTTACGTTGTCAATTTCGGCAGCAAATTTAAAAAAACTGCACAAAGCGCGATTTTTGCACCTTCAAACATTCATATCTTAGAAACTAAACATCAGAATCAAAAACCATTTAATAGCTTTCTGTCTGGGTGATAGGCCTTTCATTTAAAATTAGTTTGGATAAGATCGGTTCAGCCATTGCTGAGAAACACGAATGAGAGTTTATCCGTTACATACACACACAGACATTGTCCCAACTCGTCGATCTGAGTCGATTGGTATATAAGACTCGGCCCTCCGGGTCTCGAAAAAAATCTTGAAAGTTTGAGCGAATTCTATACATTTCTTTTCTAAGAAATGTAAAACCCTTATCATCTCAATATAATATGAGCGCATCCTGAGATATACCGTTTTGAAGGGAAAAACTCGCATTTTCTCATATAAAAATTCATTTTTATTGGCCAATATTGAAAAAATCTTCAAACGGTCATAAAAATCGACCCTGATCTGCTAGAAGCAAACCAAAAACGTAGTTTTTCATCAATTCTCGTCTACTTCACGAAAAATTATGTTTGAACTCAGAATACTCAAGTTGGTTTTTTGGTGTTGCGCACTTGGGATTTTATATGGGAAATTGCGGCTTTTTCTCTTCAAAACGGTGTATCTCAGGATCCGCTCAAATTATATTGAGATTATAAGTGATTTTTATGTAAAAATGTCTGAGGAACTCGATGGCATTAGAATTTTCAAAATTAAAATATATGTATTGAGAGAAAAATTAACTTTTTCTATTTAACTGAAAAAAATCGCATAGTTGGCAGCACTACCACTAAATAATTATTTTTTTTCTAGACTCCTTGAACAATTTTCTTCAAAAGCCATTTTGTGGTTTGATTCTAGAGTAAAATGAACCGGAGATATGATCAAAAGGAAATCAAGGGTTTTGGCAATTTGCCAAAACGGGGGGTGCTCCCATGACCCGAGGGGTGGTTCAATTAACACAAAAATTTGAGTTTTTGTATATTGGCCAATCCTATATCCTCCAAATTTGGTTCAAATCCGTGAAGGTCGATTACACGTGCCTTGATCACTTCGCGTGGAATGACCCATATTACTCCCTAAGGAGAAAATTGGTTTACGGGACATCGTAAGGTAGAAGTCGTTCAATGTGTTCACAAGTAGTGTTTCCAATTTTGGACTTAGCGTCAGCCCGGTGCATTGGTCAAGTGCCGTGGTTCTGAAGAGACGAGGTCGAAACGCAAACACCTAGACTAATTATTTTCTGGGACTTTTGGCATCCAAAAATTAGCTACGCTGCCATTTTCAACCGATTTTCAATTTTTTATTGTTTTGAAAAGAAGAAGAAATTACCTTACCAGTGGTATGCTATGCTATATTGTTTTGTTATGTGATATTTTGCTAGAGAGTTTTGGGACAGCAATATGAAAATTACCATTATTTTTCGATTTTTTCATGGAAAATATGAAAATTGCTAAAAAATTTTTATAAAAAATATATTTGTTTTAATGAAAATTTTGAGAGAACATCATTTAGTTCTGTATCTAGCCCCTAACTTAACATAAAAATCGGTTGAAAAATGCCAGAGTTAATTTTTTTTTTCGAATTAGAAACTTGCTCGCCAGACCTCTTAAGGGGTCTTGAGTATCCCCCCGAATGAGATATTTTCGGTAAAGAAATATAGTTCACAATACAGAAAGTGTTAACCGGGTAATTTCCATACAATAATACGACATTTGAACAATATCTTTTTAACAATCTTTATGAGGCACCTCGAATAATGCGGTATACACGATAACTCAAAATCTCCTGGATCAGAGGTATTGGGGGGCTACTCAACATATTTTAATTATTTATTAGTGATTATCAAGTTTCATTAATCGCGATAAACATTTAACGCATGTGAAACGTTTGAATTCATATTGCTTTTGCGCCAATAGAAGATTAAGAGTGTTCACGATCAGAACGATGGATGTGACGGAACAAAACAATATATATTTGAACCTGAACCTCAAACGTATCGATCTTAGCAAATGCAAACAGATTTTTTTTTAATCTGGGCTGCATCTTCGTTTAATTGTATAACTATTTACAGAAAAAATCTGCACTGGCCTCTTTACTGAAGTGAACAAATTATAGAAAATCTGTTTTAATCCACCTAAAGGTGCTATTGTACCATAATTCCTTAGCTGGTTATGTTGAATATAATTGTGGAAATGTCTATTACATTTTTATTTTACCTTGTACGCATCCCATGACTTCCAAGAAAGTCGACGATGACACACTTTACACAAAAAAGTATAATATTTAATTAGTTTAATCAGCATGAGTTCAATGTTATCTTCATGTGATCATATTTTGAAATTCTGGAGGAATGGATTTTGGTAGAGAAAGGGAGGGGGTTAGCAGAGAGAGAGAGAGAGAGAGAGTGCAGGATGCGCTAGAAATCCTTCATCTTATTTCGGTATGCGGGGTGGTTGAAGGGAATGCGGATGCGATGTTGGTTCAGGGGGAGGGGATGTGATGAAGGAGGGAGCTGAAAGAGCAAGGGGGGCGTGCAATACTCAACTGCATATTATGTGTTCCATTTGAGACTTGATTTGAGTAAATCGGTGAAATCGTCACCTAAGAACCGATGTGACTTTAATATGCTCGGAATCCAGGACTTCCAGAATTGCCGAAAGTGGACAATATATTCAAATAATTATGCTATATTTTTTTTTTATTCAAATAATGTATGATTGGCAATCAATGATCTTGATCTGCGAATTGAAGTAATTTGGTGACCATTTCAATAGTTTTTATCTTCTGAGGTATTAGGATTGTAACAGTTTATATAGGAGATTCCAGTGTGACCTTACTTAACCTACTTAACTCGGGAACCAATAGTCAGAACCAAATCAAGTTCAATAGAAGTCAATGGGATTGCTGTATCTTTCATTTGAAATCAAGTTTGTAAAAATCGGTCAAAAATTCGCTGGGGAATAGGTGTGATGTTACACACCAAAAAAATCTGAATTTTATCGTTGACGTAATTGCAAACATGACACAATTCAACAACTAGTAATTCACGAAATGACGAAACATTACCGTGTTCCGTTTAATTTTACATGCTACATATACTTTACATGCGCAATGACATAAAATTACACTTCCTACCATTCAGAACAAACGCTGTATGTGGAGTAATTTTACATGATTTACGAAATTAAACCTCATGTAAAATTAAAATGAAACGTAAAACTAAGCCATTTTTGATGCTCGTATATGTCATGGTCAGGAGACGTAAATTTACACTATTTTTTCTAGGTGTGTAGCTTAGGAGCTTGGCGAGTTCCACGGGGGCATCACGAACCGTCATAGGTGGTCAAGTGATGCCACAAGTACAAATTTATCTGGAAAGGTACAGATTTTTAAAGCATGTTTGGTACAGATTCGGTACGGGACAGATTACAGATTTTTGTTAAAAAGTACAGATTGGTACAGATTTTTTCACATGACAGCAAGGTAAAATAATTTAACCCTGCGATGCATCCCAGTAAACAGCTGGTAAACGTTGAGTTAGGGAGCAGTGATGGCAAGAATATGAAGTGGAGCTGGTACTGATTGAGCTTGGACTGAAGCTGACATTAGAATTCGATATGCGTGAAACCTGCTTCCAGCAAATCAAAGGGATAATGTCTATGTGAAAGCCGAGCGAATCTTCTCGTAGTGCATACGTTTACTCTGACCTGTTCCATTTGAATTCCTGCAAGTAAGTTTCTCGCGTTCTATTGATATTTCCAGCCCCATCTCAGCTTCTCGCCACCACTCTGTTGGCGACCTTTGGTTGCAAACAAAGTGGCAGCGACAATTTGAGCTGGAGCTGATATTGAATTTACCCAGTCAAACTCATCCGGAATTCTAACTGGTTTATTCAAGAATTCCAGCTCAAATAAAACAACGAGTCAGAATGTCTGGTTTTATTTCCCCGGATGAAAAATTTATAAGAAAAATTATTTTTTTAAAACAACCTTGTTATTGTTTGGGTACAGAATACGGTACAGATTTTTCTATAGAAGAGCACAGATAAAAAAAAAAATTCATCTCCCGGTACAGATTTAATTGTGGAAACACTGGGTCAAAGCTACTTTGATTGATCATCAGTGATCTAGACCCGCAAATCCAAGTAATGTTGCACTCATTTTAATAAGTATTACAACATTTGAACATCATGGTGGTACCAGTCTATATAAGAATTTACTGTGCGACCACACTCTTCAACCCGGAACCGGAGATCTTACCTTACCTTACCGTTCAGGCTAGAGCCTTGTTGTCTCTTGCTGTATGCAGAAGCCGTCTCCACTCCACTCGTTCCATTGCTGCTTGTCGCCAGTCTGGCAGTCTTCGAAGGGTCCGCAGGTCGTCCTCTATCTGGTCGATCCACCGTGCTCGCTGTGCGCCCCGTCTTTTTGTTCCTGTAGTATCGCCATCAAGAACCACCTTCACCGGGTCTTACGACGTGTCCAGCCCACCGCAAACGTCCCATTTTTGCGATATGAGCGATGGATGGTTCTTCCAGCAACTCGTGGTTCATTCGCCTGCGTCATGTTCCGTCTTCCATCTGCACGCCACCATAGACGGTACGCAACACCTTTCGTTCGAAAACTCCAAGGGCGCGTTGGTCCTCCACGAGCATAGTCCAGGTCTCGTGGCCGTAGAGGACCACCGGTCTAATCAGCGTCTTGTAGATAATCAACTTCATTCGGCGGCGAATTTTGTTCGACCTGAGCGTCCTCCGGAGCAGTTAAAAATATTCAAATTCATTGAATGAAAATTGATCATATTCAGACGCATTCACTTTCAATATTCAGTGACGCAGCTGAAAATGTCAAACGTCCATGCAGATTTTCATTCGTCTCCGATTATTGCACGAAGCGACCATACACTAACGAATCAAATGCATCAAAGTAGGCCCTGGCGCAATGTAAGCGATGATGATTGTTGTTTCATATGCTTTACCGGCATTTGAAAACATTTTTCTAGATAATTAGTGAAATGAATATATTGTACGCTATTCAACTGAATGAATAACATGGATATTTGAATGAATATTTTTTCTATTCACCGTGAGTCGCATCAGGTTCATTTTCAGCCGTTAAAAAAGAGCTTCGATTATTTTTAACTCTGCTCCGGAGTCCAAAGTAGGCACGATTTCCCGCCAAGATCCGTCTCTGAATTTCTCTGCCGGTATCATTGTCGGAGGTTACCAGTGAGCCCAAATACACGAACTCGTCGACCATCTCGATTTCGACACCGTCACATACACACATACAAACACGCACATACACACACAGCCATTTTCCGACGAACTGAATCGAATGGTACAGGACACTCGGCCCACCGGGCCTCGGTTAAAAAGTCGATGTTTCGAGTGATTGCTAAACCTTTCTTTATATGAGAAAGGTAAGAGGTGAAAGTTTAGTTTAGGTCTCACAAATAAGGAACCCAAAAAAAATCGGCTTCTTACTGTTGTGCTTAAAAGTAAATTGGATGTTAAATTGTTTTCTTATGCACATAAGCGTTCGATATATTTATACACTGAATCCTCCATTTACGAACTCTTTTTTTTACGTAATATTCGATTTACGTAACTTTTTTACGAACTAAATTCGAAATAACGAACTCTTTTTGAAAAATTTGAGTTCGTACATTACAGCATGAAGTTATATACTTATGTATTCTTAGTTAATTGTTACTAATATAAGTTGGGTATTTTCGAAATGGGATTGATTGACGAGTGCATGACAGAAATCGATGTCTTGAGACATTTTGGAAACCAAGATGGCGACTTCTGGTTTAGATAAGTTCTCTGTAACCTCCATTTTTAGCATCTACTTGACAATTTCGTCTATCTTCTGACATCGCACAAAGCAGAAGCAAAAAAAATCGCTACGTTATAGCAGGCTACAAACACCAGTGAATCAAGCTAGCTATTGTTCTATAGTGCACATACAAATTGTATCGTTGCCTCCGGCTTCTGAGTGAAATGAGTTTGCCAAATAAAACAAAAGTGCCCGTGCTACGGGATAACACGATTTCGATCAACTTTAATAAAACTCGTGTTAGACCCACAGTTCAGGAAGTGGACCAATTAGTTAAAGTGAAAATGGTGCTTAATCTCGCTGAAGTTACGTACATTCAACTACATCACGTAAAAAACTGTCTTTTGATCACGTTTAGAAGCTTAACACAGGCCGAAAACTTCATTGCAAAGAACAACATGCAACACGAGGTCGAATTTAATAACACCAGAATCAAGATCCCCGTGCATATGGAAAGCGACATGGTGGACGTGCGTATCTGTGATTTGGACCCGCGCACTAAGGAAGATTACATTTTTTGGTAATCATATGACGATTTGACCTCCGAACGGGCACTCATGGACTTACGGGTACCTGCTACGAAAAGAGTGTAGCGGGGTCAATTAATCAGTTCCCATAACAATGAGATGCAGTCTTGTGAGTGTATTCTATGAATTTCGTCACCCATATTGCAAGTAATCCATTGAAATTCACAAATAAGATCCCAGTATTGGAACAAACCTCCCGAAATCCGAAATACTGGGACCCAGTCGCTTTTTTACAGATTCAAGACAGGTTGAGTTCTTGAATTCAAAACATCCAAAACAACAGGTCGCATAAAAAATACCATAGTTATGAGTAAGGTGACCAACCAATTTAATATGGTCCGTGCTTTTGACCTTCATTTTCATTTATTTATTAAAAGTTTAATGAAAAACCCAATAAATCAGGTGCAATTGTTTCAAGCAAATCTCGTTTTTTTTTTAAATTAATGTTCATAAAAAGAATACATACATTGAAGAAAAAAACTAGATAAATAGATAGATAAAAATAACTAATTTGTAACAATTTTCATCAACATACGTGGATGTTGACAGTAGTTTGGTTAGTCAAAATTATGTACCATGTAATATGGCGGCAAATTTAACTTTTTGTCCCGATCGGGAAAAGCCTAGCGCCGCCACTGTCCTTGATCATTCCCCTTGAAGTTTCGCAAAGTTCTTCTTCATATCATTGCCCAGGTAACTACAGGTAACGTTTTACATAATTATTATTATTTTTTAATAATATGCTTTACAAGTTCTTTTAACGAAAATTGAATTTTGGGTTTCAAGCCACGAAAAATTCAAAAATTGAAAAAAGAAATGAATGCTCCCATCATTACCTGGGGAATGATATGAAGAAGAACTGTGCAAAATTTTAAAACGATTAGTCCAGTAGATTTTGAGATACGATGTACACCGTAAATCAACTTTTTGGCGAGGCACCTCCAGATTTATTGTCACTCGCTCAATTTTCAGTATTTTGCCATGAAAGTTTGAGAAAGTATAGTTCAATTGTGGCATTATTATAAGGAAATTGTATGAATATAATAACACTCTTTGTATCGTCATATATTTTTTAAATAAAACCCCTTTTTTACCGAATTAACCTTACCCTCTCCTCAAGGGATTGGTGGGGCAATATCGTGCACTGTTAGATTCTATAATTACACTGCGAAACAAATTTATAAAACAAATTGAAAAAAATTGGAACTAGGCATGTTTCATGATTTCAATAAAAATGGCCATCTTCGATTTTCGTATAAAAACATATATAAACTGCTTATTGCATCGAAAAAAGAAGCTATGTATTTTTTAGCTCAAAATTTCAATTTTCAATATCTAAAAATCTTCCTCCTGAAGACTTTTTGTCGTAACCATCGAATTTCCCCAACAACTTATGGGAATTATGGGTAAAACCGACATCCCACTACTTTCTTCAGAAATCAAATTTTTATTCATTTCATTTTGAGAGGTTATAATTAATTATTATTAAATTGGATTTACATTAGTACGTCAAATCTCATAAAAAATAAACAAACAAACGACAGAAGCGTTCTCGTACATGTTTCAATGTCAGATTTTGTTAATAGATTTTAATATTTTAACCGAACAAAAGCCTTTTGGATCACCACTTTTTAGTGCCCATTAATTATTAAAATCTGAATTGAAAATCTGCATTTGAAGTTTAATTTCCAGCTCATATGGACTACCATTCCAAAGTATTGATTTGTATTGGTCAGTTTGGAAGCTATGTGGGGTACCAGATACGACAAAAAATCACCACCTTGCATTCAAATGACCATAGTATCCATTGCCTACTATCAAAATATCAATCCCATGCTAATACAACCAATATCAATTGATTTGGGCTCGCAGCACATGGCACGCCTCGAGTCGACCAACGAGCACCGACGGCAACAACATGCACTAAATCTCTGCGACGATAGCGAGTAACATGGTCGATGAAACGCACAAAGCAAAATGCCAATACCCAGCAGGTTCAGTCTCTACTGCGAAGGCGATCGACAAGAGTCGGCAGCAATGTTGCAGCTCTTGCAGGAGACGATCTACGCATGCCGGAAGATCCGCACAAAGCTGAATTCAAATATCTGGTGATGTATCCCCGATTGGGCAGGCAGCGCAGTTGGCATACACGTTTTGCTTGTTCGCAAGGTAATAGGATATGCTGAATATATATTTTTTACTTTCTTGGGTACATATTCCACTGCGACCAATATTTTGATCTATTGTTGCAGACCCCTTTTTATTGTATGCCACATCAGGGTGTTGTATCACTATTAATTTAAGTGATTTCCACTTGCTGACTATAGACACGATCCCAGTAAGGTATTATAGGACGTATAAAGTTTATTGCCTTGCCGGGTGCAGTCGTCCATACATCTGAGGCTAAATATAATAAAAGCATAGTGCGGATTGGATTGTAGCCTACTTAGGTATTTATCCTAGGCTGGCAAGGTTCTAGTGGAATATAGTAGGGGAAACCGAGGCGATTTGAAACAGAGGAGAGTTGAAACAGTGCCCATAACTAACGAAACAGTTCCGTTAGGGATAAAACCATAATGTATTTGTTTTATTTATATCGTGCTCACAAATCCTCCAATACACGCTAACTACGTTACATAAGTGGTTGAGTATTTACGGTAAACACACTACAAAAATGAGCAAAAGTAAGTTTTCGTTATTTCTTTCAAATTGGTATAAATAGGATATTAAGTGATGTTCGATCGTGAAAATATCACTATTATGTAGTCTAAGCGTTAACATTTATGAATTGTATGCGTTTCTTTCTATCTTTGCGATGTATAAATTGTAAATTGTGGATCAAGCTTTACTTCTCGACCTAGGAGAGTTGAAATACCTTGTTTCAACCCTCCTCGATGATGAACTTCTAGTCTTATGGTAATGTTATAATCACATTAACGTTCCCGAACAAATAATAATAATCAAGATTCTTCTTTACTGAATTGACAACAGTGATCAACGTTCTCAATTTATTAGATCTAGGTCATTTAAAACCACGGAATATGCATTTGTTCTAATTGTTTACTCCTATCAGTTTCTGAGGCTTGGAGCGAAGAAACCATAATCCAAAATGAACTAAAAGCTACCGACACGGATACCAAATTACCTTTTGTCATAAACCTGTACCACTTTTAGACATAAATAGTGTCACTGGTCATATCAATTATTTTAATAAATGTAGAATGTTCTAGGGGAAGTGGTTGGAAAATAATACATATCTAAATATATGAAAAATGAGTATCAAATTTCTTGATTTTACAGTTATAGTTAATTTGGTTAGGTAAGGTAACTTACTGTTATTACTGTTGGGATAAGTGCCGAAATTCCTGCATTTGTAACCAAAATCTAACATTAATTTTCAAAACAAGTGTCAGTTTTTACATAGATATACACTGTGAAAAATAATGATAAGAATGCATGTTATTTTAAGGAGTTATCTTAGTGTGAACGAATAAAAATGACACAATTGTAACATTTGATGCTTTAGAAAACGTTTTGACAATATTTATAGTAATTGGTTACTTATTTCAACTCACATTCATTACTGTTTCAACTTACCTCGGTATGAGGAGAGTTGAAACAAAGAGAACACTGTTACAAAAATGAATATATTAATATATTAATATATTAATATATTAATATATTAATATATTAATATATTAATATATAAATATATAAATATATTAATATATTAATATATTAATATATTAATATATTAATATATTAATATATTAATATATTAGTAATAAGTAATTGAAAAGTAAGCAATCATCTGATGACAGTTTTTGTCGATTTATCTAACAAAAACAAAAATTGTTTAACCCTCTTCGGTCTCCTCTACTTAAGCCTCGTAGTCACCTTTGTATTGAAAGATTTGGTGTCTTAGAAATCATTTATTGTGCGTAACAAACTGCATCTTTTGGCTGAAACGGTTTTAGGGTGGTCCTTAAAATTTCAAAGCTGTAGATATTATTTCAAATTCCAGTTGAGATAGAATGATACTTTCTTCTGAGATATTCTAGAACAATCAATTCTGAGCAACTTTGTTGAAGAAGCTAACTGTGCATCTCAAACTATTTTTATTTTATAATGGGTTCCATAACATTGCTTAGGGTGTCTCTTAAAAAATCAGTTTTCTCCGTACAGTTTTTAGTGTGATTTTTCTCACAAAAGTTCTCTTCTGTGTTTAGAGCTAGCCTAGGAGCGACTTTTGCTGAAGGAAGAAAAAATGTACCTTGTTTGATTCAACAGTTGTACATTATTTTCACTGAGAAATACGCCCTTTCCAAATGTCGATATCTAAACGAAAATTCTTAATTTTTATGGCATTTGAAAGGTTGTACTTTCGTGTACACTATATTAAAAATTGGAGAACGTTTTTTTGTCTTTCTCAAATAAATCAAATTTGAGTAAAAGCATACGAAACAGCGTCTGCCAGATTTTTTAAAACATTTTTTTTTTCGATGGAGCCAGATTTTGATTCAAAATACTTGCGCGTAAGGTGACTAATTCCTAAGATATAAGTGTTACCAGATATGACGAAAAATTCACTAATCGGCATTCGAATGACCCTAGTAGCTCTAACCTATCACCAAAATATCAGCACTGTAATCGTGCAAGCAATGCCAGTCCACAGCACATTGAGTAGGCTTATTCTGCGAGAGGTAATCAACGAGCATTACTTAAACCTAGAGGTGTGCGCCGCCGCGCCACGCCGCCGATTTCTGGTAAAAAATCCTCTACTACATAGTCGAACATCATAACCTTCTACCTCTTATCGTTTCAGAGATATATGAGTTTTTCCTAACACCCTTTGCGAATGTTAAGCAGCAGTATCCAACTTTAAACGTTAATATCTCTTTGACGGTTGGTTATATTGTCTTGCAGTCATCGACAAACTTGTTTGGCATATCTTCAAAACCTTAACTCCTTCCTAGATCTATGTTCGGATATTTATACCGACCTTTAGCTGCGATTTTGAAAACTGCGAGAATTTTCCCAAACATTTTGGCCAACAATCCCAAACTTTAAGCTCTTTGGGGGAGGGGTTAGGGTTAACCGTTTTCGCCCAAATTTGGATGGTGTCATTTTTTATGATTTGGAACGAAGCTAGGGGTTGTAGGTTGCCATATTTTTCATATAATTGATTGTTACCCTACTGAACACCATAAAACCTCAGATGGAAAATACGAATAACAGTAAATAAATATACCTAAATTCGAAATTAGTTGATGTTGATTTGGTTTATTATGGGTCTCATATCAGTAAGGACGAACTTATATAGAGTGTCACAATAGGTGTTGAAACAGTTTTGTTTTCTGTTGCTATGTATCAACGTCGTATTGATAACTTGTTTTCTGTTCTGCCATGTTTCATTATGGGCACGGAACATTATAAGGATAATCACAATAATTATATTGCGTGTTGAAAAACAAGCCGCCAGGACAATTGAAATCATAACGGTATGTACCAGAGCAATAGTAGTACTTATTACAGTTAACAGGGTCTCTGAAATAGCCAGTTGCTTGGCAGACAAATGTACCGGAAGTAGTCGTTGTAACTACAGCGGCAGTAGAGGTTGTCGATGTTACAGGAACTTGAGTGGTGGAAGATAGTGTTGTGGTTTTAGCGGTTGTAGTTGTTGGATTGTTAGAAGATGCTAGACAATTTTTCAGAGCGGTGGTTAATTCGAATTTAGTACCACACTTTCCAAGAAAATCATCGGTATCTATGGACCAGAACATACCTCCAGCTAAACCATACGTTTTTATCAAGTTGCACTGGAAATTCATTATGTACTTTAGCAATTAAATCCTAGTTATAAGAAATGTAGGCTGACTCACCTTCGCTAAAATGCTTCGAGCATTATCATAACCAACCCATTGGTTTCCGTTGTAAGCATAAGGAACCATTTGGACATTGTACCAAACATCCGTCCATGCACCAGTAAGCTGGTTCTCGCAGATCTGTAATAAAAGTAATGCAGTGATGAATTCCTTGATCGCATATATTTCCCGAAAGGTTACCTCGTTATAGCCCATAAATCCTGCTTCCTGTGTGTATGGACCGGCAGTCCCGGCACCAGAAACTGGTGCTCCAATACCATTTTGATTGACATCAGACAGGGTGTATGTTCTACCATACAATGGCATTCCTAGGTTCAGTTTTGATGCCGGAGCTCCTTGATTTAGCCAATATTTAACACTACTGTCAACATTAAGTTGTTGTTGTGTCGCAGTTATATCTGCCGGTCCAGCATACAATGGAGCATTTTCACCGGTTATACCGTCGTAAGAACCATGAAAATCATACTCCATTAAGTTTATGTAGTCAACAACGGCGGATATTCCGGGAATATCATACGAAATTGCGGCAGAATTAGCAGCTGCTGCCACTGCCACAGTTAACAGAAGCCCATAGTTACTGAATTCTTGTTCCAGATCATTTAACATGAGAACGAAATTCGCTTTGTCAACAGATCGGTCACCATCCCGTTGAGCCGGATATTCCCAGTCAATATCAATTCCATCAAATCCATATTTTTGACAGAAAATTCGTGCCTGTGTAGCAAAGGTGCTTCTCAGCGTGGCGTCTTTGGCAACTGTTGAAAATTTAGCCGATCCCAAGTTCCAGCCACCAATGGCTGCCAACGTTTTCAATGCAGGATTAGCTTGCTTGAGGTTGTTAAACTGTGCGATAAAATTCAAGCCATCTGGTAGGTCTAACCAAGAATCTAAAATAGCTATCGTTCCATCGTTGTTTACTCCGAAAAATGAGTAGATGTAGTGGGTACACAATGTTGGATCGATGTTGCTCACTGCGAACTTTCCATCTCCAGGGCGGTAGTTGGCCCATGTACCCAGGTAGCATACAACGTTTTCTGCGCGCATTGAAAAATATGTTATTGTCAAATATGTATTGAAATTGTAGCTTTTTAAACTTACTTCCACCGAGCACAACGTTATTGAGCAGTACCATGTAAAGTGTAAATGTGAAAACCAATTTAATCATTTTGGACAGCCTTAAGTTTGAGACCGTTTACCGAAAATAATGGATTGCAACTGGTGATATCAATTCGAATTTCGGTTATTTTATACTAATTCTTGAAACAGATCAATCCCGAGCCACCTGCAAACAACGGTTGCATTTCTAGCGAGAAGTTTGTTGACGATTTAAGAAAAAAAACAATGATCCTGTGAAAGCGCCGGCATAATCGCGATAATTGCAACACCGAATGGAAAACAATGAGGTATTCTGTTGTTCCTATTCTCTATGCGTGTCCTTTAAGTCTGGACTACGTACAAGGTTTAGGTGTGTGATCTCAACAGAGGTATTGTATAACCCTGACACATCACAATGGCTATGCCGCTCTCGAGTAGTTCGAAGAAAAATTAAAGTTTTGTATTAGTTTAGGAAAAGCTTAACTCTGTATTAGAAAGCAAAAAAAATCGCAATGTTGTGGCAACGAAAAAAATACTAAAATCGTGACGACATTCATATTGCCCTTAGTAAAAAATCATATAATCATGGTCAATCTGAAATGTATCATCTAAACTAAAGATGCTTTTTTCTATACCATACGACTGAGTGTATTTTCAATGAAAATTCGGATATTGTTTTAGCAACGCTCTTTGGACGTTGTAATTGCAAAACAATCGAATCAAAATCAATAAAAAAATGTTCTGCCAATTTACAGTTTGGGAAAAAATTTAATAAAATCGTAGAACTATTTTTTGTAAAAAAATGAAATTACACTATTATCGAATAATAAAATATTCCGATGAGCGCTAGTTTGTTCGTTCTGTCATTCTATATGTCGTGGAGAATTTTCAAGAAATAGGTTTTGTACATTTTTGGGTAACGCTGTTATGAAATCTTAACTGAGAAACATAAAATCGGATTGTGATATTGTGCACTGATAACATTCAGGAGATTAACCCCTACAGAAAACTTCATTGCGAAGAACAACCTGCACCACAACATCATATGACATCGTTGAAGCCTATATCCCCGATATCCTATACCGTTCCTTACTTGAGAACCCATGCTGCTGTTCGGCCATCTATGGAAGCTGTTCTTCAACGTTATCTTTTTTCTCTGAACAGCCTACATAAGCCGTGTAGCGTCTACAGAGCTGTAACGTGTGGTTAGTCGGGTCGGCCACCGCCAAGGGCACCAATCTTAGAGGGGCGCTTAAATCCTGATCCGCTTTTTATATAAATGAGGATAAATGTTAACATAAAACAAGCTAAATTTTAGTTCGAAAATCGAGCTGAAAAAGAAAGTCAATGTAAACATCAAAGAAGCGCACAACTGAGAATCTACCAAAGGTGTCAAAAGATTACCCTACGGTCCTATCAGTCTCATCCAGATTTATTTATAATATATGGTGTTGTTAAATTGATGGACCACTATATTCAAACGGAGCACTTATCGAAAGTTCCTCTAAACAAGTACCAGTTTTCATATCAAAACGGCCAATCTACGGAAACAGCCCTACATACCGTAGTGACACTTATTGAGAAAACCCTCGATTTCAAGGAAATAGCAATTTGCGCTTCTCTTGACGCCGAGGGTGCTTTTGATAATACGTCCTACATATCAATTCACAAGGCCCTGGCAAAAAGAGGAGTGGAAAATCGATAGGGGACTGGATTCTTGCAATGCTCAGGAGTCGAGAGATCACAGCAACGTTGGGAGACATGAAAGCAACTATAACAGCCAATAGAGGCTGCCCCCTGGGAGGCGTGCTATCTCCCCTGCTCTGGTCGCTAGTGGTGGACGATCTTCTCAATGATGTGACCGAAATGGGTTTCGAGATTGTTGGATATGCAGATGACATTATGAGGGGAAAACATGAATCTGTATTATGCGATCGGAATCAATTAGTCCTAAACTTCTTCGTGACATGGTGTTTCAAAGAGGGACTCAACGTGAACCCTGCAAAAAGGTTATTGTACCGTTTTGCAATAGGAAAAAACTGAAGTTGGTTTCCCCAACGCTCAGTGGAATTACAATCAACCACGAAGAAGAAGCTAAACACCTAGGTGTTATCCTAGACGAAAAACTGAATTGGAACTCGCACCTGACTTACGCCGTTAATAAAGCAACAACAGCACTGTGGGCGTGCAGTAAACTCATCGGGAAAACTTGTGGTCTCAAACCGAGGTTGGCTTACTGGTCCTACACGATCATTGCCAGAGCACGATCAACTTATTCCTCCATTGTGTGGTGGCCCAAAGTTAAGCAAAAGACCGCCCAACCCAAACCAACTAAAGTGCAGAGACTAGCCTGCCTCTCTATCACAGGTGCTATGAAATCAACACCCTTTACAGCCATGGAAGCCATGCTTCATCTACCTTTATTTCACAAACATGTTATGAGGGAGGCGAGACTTGGCTCTCTGAGAGTGTTAAAGGGAAAACCACTATTTGATGGGGATTTATGTGGGCTAAAGTTCAAGATAAAATGGTGGGTAAACCGAACTTCGATATCTCATATAAGGTCCACATAGTGGATCGTCAGATATGGGATGTAGGGGGTCCCATACTACCTCAAGGTACAATATCATTCTATACGGATGGTTCTAAAATGGGTGAGCTGACTGGCTCGAGAGTCTACGGACTAAGAATTAATGAAGCGATATCAATGGGAAAGTGGCCTACAGTTTTCCAGGCAGAGGTATAGAGGTGGCACTATGGAAGCCCTCGATCCCTCCGCCAAAGTCGAGCAATTGCAGCCAGCGATCATCAGTTGTCCCGGTCCTGTGTGCGGGATGGGTGAAAGGGTCTTCCAACCCGCCACAAATGGCAAGTATACATCTGATCCGAACACTTCAAGCGCTGATGTATTCTTCGCTTCCAGTAATTTGCCTTTTGCTCTAATATCTTGTGACCAGATGTCAACCATTTCTCTTGTCGATGATGATCGCCACATTCTGGGGCGCGATGCAGTTGATTTGCTCTCTGCAGAACCTGATCCGTCATCCAATTACATCGAGATTTACTACCAGAATGTTGGTGGCTTAAATTCATCAACGGACAGCTATTTGCTCGCGACCACGGGCTCGCCTTAGCCGAGACGTGGCTCGACAACCGTGATCTGTCTCGCCAGGTGTTTGGTTCAACATTTGATGTCTTCCGCTGTGATCGCAATGCCCTCAACAGCCACAAGACATCAGGTGGTGGTGTACTCATCGCCGTTCGCCATGGTATAAAAGCCCGAGTTATCAACGATGAGCGGTGGGCGAGCTCAGAGCAAGTGTGGATATCAGTGAAACTTGCCGATCGTAATCTATTCCTGTGTGTCGTGTATTTTCCACATGACCGAATTCGTGCTTACAGCCTGATCGATGTACATCTTTCCTCCGTTTCTTTCATCACCTCGATCGCAGCCCGGTCTGATGATATTGTTATACTGGGCGACTTCAACTTACCCGGCTTGACCTGGTCCCAGGCAAGTAATGGATTTCTACGATTGGATATCAAAAAGTCTGCGCTTATCAACTATGCCAGTTGTATCTTGGACAACTACAGTAGCGCAATTCTTCGGCAAATTAATATCATCAACGAGAATGGACGTACATTGGACCTCTGCTTTGTAAGTGCCCGGGACTACGCTCCGTACTGCTGCGCCGATCCGACACCTTTAGTCCAGCATCTGTGCCATCATCCCCCACTACATCTTGTACTCGCTGGTAACCTAGGAGTGAATTTTGAAGACGTCTCAAGCTCTATCGTCTACGATTTTAAAAACGCTGACTACGACAGCATCGTTAGCACGCTGTTGGATATAAACTGGGGCGAAAATAATAACAACGATGACGCGAACGAAGCAGCGATGACTAATATTCTAATATTCTTAACTACCTAATCGACCGCCATGTGCCAAAACGAACAGTCAGCACAAATCAACACCCTCCCTGGCAATCAACAGTGCTTAGACGATTAAAAACTGCCAAACGAGCTGCATTTAAAAAATTCTCGAAGCATAAGACACTTGCATTACGAAACCACTACTTTCAACTCAACCACGAATACAAACAGCAAAGCAGACGTGCCTTTTTAGATACCAGCGAAACGTCGAACGTCAACTGAAATGCAAGCCCCAGTCGTTTTGGAAATATGTGAACAAGCAGCGAAAAGAATCCGGGTTACCATCTTGTATGTCATTAAATGGAGTTATAGGCACCGACACTAAGGAAATTTGCCAATTGTTTTCCGACCAATTTTCAAGCGTTTTTTCCGACGAGATCCTTTCGCTGCCGCTTCAAATCTAACTCCTTCTCTAGGACGAACCATCAACCGAATTTGTGTGGAAAATGCTGCCATTCTTGCAGCAAATTCCAAGCTGAAAGCATCTAGTTCCCCGGGCCCAGATGGCGTTCCCTCGATTTTTGTCAAAAAGTGCATCAGCGGGCTTCTTGAACCACTTCGGCGAGTCTTTGTGCTATCACTCAATACTGGAATATTCCCTTCCTGCTGGAAAGCAGCGCACATGTTTCCAGTTCACAAAAAGGAAACAAATCGAACATTGACAATTATCGGGGAATCTCGAGTTTAAGTGCAGTATCAAAACTATTCGAGCTGGTTGTCTTAGACCCTCTTTTCTTTCACTGGAAACACTACATTGCAGACGATCAACACGGTTTCATGCCTAAACGATCGACAACGACTAACCTGCTCTCGTTCACAACATATGTACTCGATGGATTCGCTGACGGATTGCAAACCGATGCTATTTACATGGATTTATCTGCGGCCTTCGACAAAATCAATCATGATATCGCAATAGCGAAGCTGGACAAACTCGGTATTCATGGACAACTACTGCGCTGGTTTAGTTCCTACCTCGATGGAAGGCAACTCCAAATCAGCATTAGGGACTGTCTATCTACACCATTCTTCGCTACATCCGGCATCCCACAAGGAAGCCATTTCAGTCCAGTGATATTCCTCCTCTACTTTAATGACGTCAACATCAAATTACAAGGCCTTTCTTTTGCCGACGACATGAAAATGTTTCGACAAATATGGGATAAAACCGATGCCGTGTTTCTTCAGAGTGAATTGGAGAGCTTTAGTACGTGGTGTGATCTAAACAGAATGGTTCGTAACCCCAGCAAATTCTCAATCGTTACGTTCACGCGGAAACGCCATCCGATTCAGTTAAACTACCATCTCTTCAACTCGAGCATTCCAAGACACTCTAACGTCAAGGATCTCGGAGTCATCATGGATTCGGCACTAACGTTCAAACCACATACATCATCCATTGTGGATAAGGCTTCAAGACAGCTTGGGTTCATTTTCCGAATAGCGAAAAACTTTAAGAACGTATACTGTTTAAAATCTCTCTATTGCGCCCTGGTTCGCTCAACACTGGAATATTGTTCTGCTGTTTGGAACCCTTACTACCAGAACGGTGTCGACAGAATCGAGGCCGTCCAACGCCGGTTCATACGCTTTGCACTCCGACATCTTCCTTGGCAAAACAGATTTCAGCTGCCAAGCTACGAAAACCGTTGTCAGTTAATACAGCTCGATACTCTAAGCATCCGGAGGGACTGCTCTCGAGCCCTGGTCGTTTCGGACTTACTGTCTGCCAGGGTGGATTGCCATACAATCCTCGGACACCTCGATCTTCAAGCTCGCGTTCGAGCTCTGCGCAATAACTCTCTTCTGCGAGTCCCGTTCAGGAGAACTAACTATGGGCACCAGAGCGCTGTTACCGGAATCCAGCGTGTGTTTAACAGTGTGGCGACGGCGTTTGACTTCAGCCTGGCAAGGAATTCGATAAAAACTAAAATAATGCGTATTCTGAAATGTAATTAGTTTAAGTAACCACCATTGGAGCCAAGGGGTCTGTTGGTGATGGTACAACAAATAAACAAATATGCAATATACACCTACTCGGAGGTCTGTAGGAAACGAAACTACAGACATGCAAAAATCGCAATCTTCTCGGGCAACCAAGTAGCACTGTTGGCAGTAAGGTCGTCGAAATGTGATTCCAAACTGGTTTGAGAGTGCATCACATCTTCACAACAACTGGTAACTCGGAATGATATTCTGGGTACCTGGCCACCAAGGAATCGATGGTAACGAAGTGGCCGATGAATTAGCCAGGCATGATTCATCAAACATGTTTGTTGGACCAGAACCATTTCTAGGTATATCTAGCTGTGCAATCAAACTAAAACTTTCGGCTTGGGCAAGGGACCAACTACTAAACGACTGGTGTAAAGTAGAAGGCGCTCGACAAGCTAAGAAATTCATACATCCAGATAACGAGAGCCAAAAAACTAATAGATCTAAAACGAATAGATTTACGTATAATCACAACTACGAGCCCGAGAGCTCGGAACATATTCTCTGCCATTGTGCAGTACTATTTCTTCGAAGGGATCCTTAGCTACATTAATAATGTACTAGCCGGTAGGGACGACACATGTAGGCAAACAAACAACTCGCTTCCAACTACATTGGATTCGGGTAATTAGTAACATGTAGAGCAAACAGGGGTAGCCACTAAAGATAACCTGAATAGTGGTAGCAGTGGCAAAGTTTCACCTAACAAAAAAATACTGTAGTTCTTAAGGGGTTATATACAAAGTTGGAACTCATAAACAACAACAAAAAAATTATCAAATATTCTGGAAGTGCACACTTCTGAAAATATCGAAATTTCATCCAGATCGGAGCACTAGATTTCAAATTACAGCCGTTTGTAACGCGCTAGTTCCTCCACGAATGAAGTTAACACAAAGCTTTAAACGCAATTATCTCGGAATGAAGTGTTTTGAAAAGTGCTGTAGCGGTGAACGTGATAACTCAAAACTAAGCATCCGATTTGCATACTTTTATCGAATTGCTTGTATTTACATTCCCGTTCACTTGAACGGCTCCTTTATTATCAAAAAATTGTCGAATCTTCGCAAAACTCGATTTTTTTCAGCATGGTCTTTCTGCAGGATAAAATAATTTATTGGGAAACCGGTCTGTTTAAGTACACCACAATACATTTTTCTTCAATATTTTTTTTTACTTTTTTGATTTCAGTTGAGCTGTTCGCCTTGGAGAGCATTCACCGCAAGCCTCTGCAAAATCGAAACGCTCCTGGAGAGAGGCCGACAACTTTAAATATTTTTTTAATTCAACTTGCTTTTTCTATCTTCGATAGTACTATGAACAAACTGTCAAATATAATTTGCATAAAACCCTTTAAAAAATCACGAATTTAGCTCACTTTTTCTCCAGAACTTTGTATATAACCCCCTTAAAAGAAAAATGTGTAAAAGAATAAACAACGAACGTCCTCGAGTTGAACAACACGAAAATTTCAACTGTAAAGACTTCAAATTAAGAAAAAGGGAAAATATGGCAAACTGTATCGCTTGTTTACTCAGTTTCATAGAAATACCATGGGATATATTTGTGGTCCAGGCTAATGCAGCAGCCGCTCTCCTTAAAGCTATAGCAAAGATCGTGGAGTAGGCTGGATCAATTGTAATCGAGACGACAACCCTACGGCGTACCGTGAGAATTGAAGCCTACTGGATGCCGAGGAATGGTCCGCAATATCACAAAGTTGTCGGTCATCAACGAGTTCTACACTGAGTTGAATCTTTGGTTGTAATGTCACATGAGATTTTTGGTATTCCTGGAAGCGTAGGGAACACCTTGACTTATCTCAAATTTCTAAGATCAAGAACTATTTACTTCGGCTTTGTATCAGAGCTTGCTCGAGCTGGTATATTTGGTGGCCTCTCAAGACAAAATTTTAAGATTTTGTTAGGAATCTCATCAGCCTATAATTCTTGGGAGTAGTAAAAAGTCACCACACGGGGATCATCAGAATCACACTCCTCAGCCAAAAGATGATAATGATTTGTCGTGTTGAGCGGGGTAGCTCTTTTAAATATTTCTGCAAAAGAGTACTCAGAGCACTTTCTCGGACGCTGTTTTCGTACACGTGGCATCGTTATGTGGAATCTCCTGCCAAAGGTTACTTGACACGAGTTTGAAAGGATTCACCATTTTGTCCGATCCAGTGCGATTGCCATTTAAAATCTTTGCTCGTTAGAGCAAGGGGTCCTTGAAATAGCCAACTCCGTGCTTCAGTCGATCCACGCATGTCAAACTTGAATCGGTGACTGCACCGTCGATTGAAACGTTGTGAGCGGGTATATAGATACGGTAGTCCTTCATAAAAGGCTTGTCACCAGTAACGTAATTTGCTTGCTTTCATCAGAATAACAGAATTGTGATCTTATCTGAGGTAACTTTCGAGAAAACTTTCACGATGTGTATTTCAGCGTCAGTTCCTTCGAAATCTTTAGAATATTTAGTGGATTGTCTATAACCCAAAAAAAGATCAGAGTTCAATGTTTATGATTTAAACGGGAAATCAGTCTCTGATACCAGGGGGACATCACTCTAGAAATTGAAAGTATTCTTGAAGAACACCAGCTCACCTTTATTTTTGATCTCAGGGTCGGCTACCGTTCTCGGGAGGACTCACTGTACTTACCGCTTTTAAACAATTTTTCAACTCAGGCGAATCAATATAGAAACCATCCAACAAAGAAAAAGGCTCTCGTAGGAACAAAAAGAAAAGGTTTACAATTTTACAATTTATTTTTGAACGGAGTTTTAGGCGCCTAATTATTAACGTTGGGGCCCTTCGCTGATCCGACACGTGGGTGGGAGAGAGGAGGAATTGAACGTACCTGAGCCCGTTTGGCGGGCCGTCGTTGCTGTCGATGCTGCTTGGCGAACGAGGCAGTGGTTTTGGCGTCAATACTAACGTAGCGCCGGTGCTTCCAGCGTGGGGAGAACTGATGCGCGTGGCCTTTTAGCAAACTGCGCACGCGTCCGAGATGTTACCGTCACTTGGTGCTTTCGTTGCTCCACAATGGAGTGGCGTACCGTTGTCTAACCCAGGAGCGATTCTCGTCGGCCGTGCTAGGGTGCGGCGGCGGACTTCGGCGGACGTACCGTGGGTTGATAATTTCACGATGTAGTGGCGGGTTGCCGTCTTAATGGAAACGGACTTCCGAAAAATCGTAGCGGCCAACGGTGGGACACAAGCCGAATTTTGACCGGAAAATCACTTTGAGCGGACTCGTGATATCAGGTCCGTACTGATCTAGGTTGGAAACTTCTCGCAGGATTTTATACTTTGCGAACTATACCGTTTTATAATTTCACTGAACTTACTCGCCTTAGGCCTGCATCCAAACTGACCTACCTCACTCATTATCATTTCCCAAGAACCCTACGATATCCAATTCCTCTTATTATCTCTCTCTCGTCCTTCTTATCTCTCTCTCTCTCCCTTAGCTTTTCCGGAAACAGTGGTTCTGCGGCTAAATTACTGGCACCTGACTCAACTCCACTGTGGTGCCAATCAGTCATGCAGCAACAGATTCGGCGTTAGTAAATTTTGCATTATACAGTTTGCCTATGATTAGTGCGGACTATTTTGCCGTCTTTTGCCGTTGCGGTTTTTCCGGTACAGTCAATAGCTTCAGATTGGTAACGGTTGCGGGATTATAGGTGCCTTGAGGAGTTATGACTGGTCCAGAGGGGAACACGTCTTAGGCCCCAACGCCTGGTCTGGACGTTCCGGGGTGGGTACGAAAGACCTCTTTTCAGCCCTCGAGCAATACAGGCAGAATTCCCAAATTTCCCCCAACCGCTATCATTTACAATGTTTTTTTTTCGCAAATTATCGACGCGTAATTATTGGTTTGAATTTTAACGGGGTTAGTGGTTAGTACAAAACTTATCCTATGTTAAACAAAAATAACAACAAATATATTTTTTCAATTCAATTAACAAACTAACAACAATAATAATAGAGAGCCAATAACAAAAAAACTAACAAAAAAGAACAAAATCATAACTTAGATACTATAATTGAATTAATGGTGGATGGAATTATATTGTTACGAAACAGCTAAAACTTAGATCGGTAACAAAATGTACATCAAATTTGCATCGAATTTGAAAAAATGTATTTAACTTTACGCGCCCTCGCAGACAAGGCTGTTCAACAAACGCCTTACGCTGATACACTTCGCTCGACGCTTTGTTGGTTGTAGAGCTAGTTTCTTGAAGGACTTTGATGTTACACGCAACGCTAAATACATTCTAAAATTTCTATTTTAATGGCAAGAAAATGCATTCATTTTGTTGATTTTTAAAAATAGGTCTGATACCCTCAGCTGGTTTTTATTTATCAGAAGAGTTTATTTATAAGCGGGTCTGTAGCCCAAGGTAAAGTGAAAATTTAAACATACAAAGCAAGAGATAGAAATTACGGGAGATATAATAAATTGAAAGGCAATACAGATGATAGTAAAGCAAAATTTTTGTTGGACATCTTAATTTAATACTGTCAATTTTATTCTAAGTAAGCGTAAAAACCTTTGTCAGCAAACGATCATAAAAGTATCTTGTTTCTCTCGCATGTGCAGAATGATGGGTGGATAATGTCTGGAACATAAATGAAATGTCATGCTGGCACTTGGACTGGTGATTCAAATACAATTCTATTCTATTCTATTCTATTCTATTCTATTCTATTCTATTCTATTCTATTCTATTCTATTCTATTCTAACCCTTACACAGCCAGTATTGAAAAGCATCCTGGAAAACACTATAATTATTCTATAGTGTTTTTCTTGTCAATATTAATATTTGAAGCATATTTTCATATGTCGCAAATATTAAAACGGCCAGGCCTACTGTGCAGAGTTTGGTTTAAAGATGATTCAAAATTAAACGGCAATCAAATTATTCAATTAATGAATAATTTGATTGACGAATCGTTTTGAATCTTAAAAGAGGAAGAAACGAGGACAACCGTACCAACCGTTTCCGTTTGAAGGGGATATGATAAATCGTTGGGAGTGACTTTGCTAAGAAGGTTAATGTCACTCCTTTGGTCCTTTGGGATGGGACAGAGGTATTTACACCTTGCCCTGGCTGTTAAACCTAGGATACAGCGCCTTTACTCGCTCTGGGTTACGCCAGTGGCTGCAGTTGTTTTTAACGCAGTGTCAAAAGTCGCTAGCAAGCGACTTTCATTTTATCGATGTTTGAAGAGCCACAAAGTGTTGGATCCATAAGTAGAAGTTATATGCGCACTCCACAGGAACAAAGAATTTCTTTCCATCAATAAAATCCAGACGATTAAATAGCGACATTTACAACACTCGTTAAGGCACTGCCTTATGGTTTATATGCTAAGGACGCATCAAACTTACAGCGTGGTGAAGATAGGAATATCTACAATAACTACAAAATTTCGAAAAATTAAGAAGTCAGTGCAGACATTTCTATCTTTTGGCTATAGACAGATGTTCCACGTACACTAGTCCATAAAAAGTTTGTATTATGCCCTGATGTAATCTCTCTAGCCAAATAGTTAAATAAACAAATATTATAAAAAAATGCATATAATGTCTATTTGAATTTAATTGAAATAGTGAAAATGAAAAGCAACGATGTACTTAGAGGGAACAGAGTTAAATTTATTAATATAATAAAACTTATGTATGTATGAAATATGTTTAATAAACGCATGATTGGTCGAGTGTAACATTAACACCTGGAATCGACATCCGACTCCAATACAAGCAAGGAGGGTCGTCATACGGAGCATGCTAATCTGCATCCTGACACTTTTAAGGAAAGTAGAAATGTTATTATTTCAATGTATGTAATACACATAATGTCTTATGGTGTTTGTTTTGCCAATATATAAAAAACACGCGCCAAGAATGAATTATTTTAATAGGTAAAACAATTGTTATAAATATTCGGCATCTCACAAAACTATTCAGATAAATTTTTGGAAGAAGTGGTAAACGGATCCACGTCACCGTTGTTGGACTTTTGCGACGACTGTATCCACCACTAGGGGCAGATCACTCTAAGAATGTATAACAAATTTGTATCAAATTAAAAAAATGCATTTAATTTCCATTTTTGCATCAGCTTTGCACTCCCTCGCAGAAAAGTTTGTTTAACAAACGTCCTACACTGATCCACTTTGTTCGACGTTTTGTTAAATGTAGGGCTAGTTTTTCTGTAGGGTTTTGACGTCTTACGCGCAACGCAAACAACATTGCACGCAACGCAAAAACATTGCACGCAACGCAAAATACATTATGAATTTCTATTTTGATGGAAATAAATGCATTTAATTTCGCTGATTTTAAAAAATGAATCACAAGTGATCTGCCCCTAGATTCACCACTATTTTCGCTATTTCAAATAAATTATTTTAATGTGAATGAAAATTAATGAAAAAGGAATAAGAAGGAAACTTAGCTTTTGTGTTGTTTGCTGGAACTCCTTCACTACTATTGCTGCCGAAATCGCTGCTGAAATCGCTGCGATGTCTAATATCCTCCAGAAAACAACGTTATATCCTCAGCGGGAAGTTGACGGGAGCGAGAAACCCATTTCGCACGCACAACGGATGTGCCAAAATTGGTAGCATCCACTTCCTACGGAACAACCTATCATGTTGTCCGGTTTGAAAATGACGGCCGCCGGTCCACTGAGCAATTAATCTTCTACTGATATGGACGTTCCAAAAGTATAATTTTTCACAATCAAAATTCTGCCGTCGGATTTGGGCAAGGCACCGGTATTTAGGTATTGTGGAGGCGTTTGGCGGAATGGAGGTCCCCAGGAAGATGATGGGGCATCCAGGCCCATGGTTGGGGTATTGCTGTCTTAGCACTCACTCGGGAATGGGACCTCCGAGTGGTAAAGGACAGTTTCAGTTTGCGATCCGTTTCTTAGATGCGAAAATCAATGCGATACCTGTCGTTCGCTGGTAGGGATGACGCCGCCAATATAATAATTCGGCAATCCTTCCTGAAGCGACGCCGAAAAATAAATGCTTTTTCGAAAGGTATTCTGTCCGGAATCCCTCCTCAGAGCGTTGACCCGTATACTACGTAAGTCACTGCCGTAGTTACAGCGACCCCGGGTGACGATGGCCCGTCTCGCGGGGAAAAAACTTTCACTAGCCGTTCAGAAATGCTTCGAGAAACACCTCCTTTATGCTTCTTCACTTTTACCATCACTGGATTTCACAGTTAAACATGTTTTAAACGATTGGAAGGAACAATCTGTGCCGAAAATGGAAAGAATTTTTCCGACTCGAAAAGAGCTGCGAAAAAAGTCAACCACTTGCAACGACGGCATACCTTATTTTTGGGACTGGTGATTCAAATACAATAATCAAAAAATACGCATTCGACTTTTGAATATTCAAAGGGCCATTGATGTGTTTTTACTGGTGAGCTTGTTTACACTTTGACTGTTAAACGAGATCCCTCAATTATGTCTGATTGAGCTGAAATGTTACATAGCGACTTTTGTCAAGGTGCTAATAGTTGTAAAATTCGGTGGTTATTTTCCTTTCAAACAATCTATTTGAATCCTAATATACAGTTTCTTGAATAGATCCTGCCTCCATTGCATCCAAATACCTAGCGTCAACTAATTTCATGAATCTACAGGTTTGGGGCTGGAATTTACATGGAATGAGCGACAGTCAAACACGAACGAACGTCGGCCGAGTATTTTGGAAATTTTCTGTGTTTTTGGTGCTTCATATTAATAGCACTACTTTCCGGTTAAATTGGTTAGACAAAATGCCGTAACGACCGTCAGAAGGCCACGCTACGGCTCTGAGTATCGATAGTGGTTGTTTCAAGCGGCGAAGAATTACACTATGGACCACCTGTTCCGGTGGTAAAAACCCACCATACAGGAAACCCCAATTCCATGGTGTCATGCGACCCGTGCTATGGTTAAAATTGTTGAGGGGTTGAAATTTTTCTTATTGGCGAACGGAGCCAGGGAAGAACACAGTGAACTCTCAAGTATGTTGCATCAGGCAACGAAATTTTTTCGCTAATTATCGGCATTATTTTTCCGGATTTTTGTTGGCTGGGGGTTTACTGAGACTTTCGGGTGATGGTAGTTTGGTGAAGTTTTGCTGGATTTCGATTATCAAATTTCGATGTGTACAGACGAACCTGGCTGGAGGGACAAAAATATGTCAGTCACACACGGTACGTTTTGGGTTTTGCCCTTACTGTGTTATGCGAATCTCTGACACAGTGGACCATTTTTTTCTTCATCGTGAGGATCAAATGGTCGTGTCCCATTTAAACCTGATATGGCTCGCTACATGCGTTAACATCCCAACTTACTTGGTGTTCTCTTCTGCCCATGATCGCAAATCAGTCCCATAAAGATTGGAAATTCCATTGAAAATGGGTCAAATCATGGATAATAGGCAGTCTAGTTATTGTACAATATATATTGGAAATGAAATGTACCGTTTTCTAAACAACAATGGTTAGACTAGTACAAATCAATCTCCAGCATAAACGTACAGCAGCTATGTATTGGTTTCAGAGTCGTACTTCCATAAAGGAAACTTCTATATTATTACTTAACACTCCTTCATCGCTTACAACAAGACAAGCATGACTAACCCACATGAAATGCCTCGTGCTAGTATTCTTGTAAATAAGGCTATTGATGCATATCTCATACCGGAGCTCAGAACTCGCGATAGCTGTGTAGTCACAGTTACTTTGACTGTCGGACAAAAAGTATGCACATTATTCAGCCTATCTACCGCATACGAGTCATCTTCTTCTGATGATTTCAAAAGCGTTGTATCATATTGTAGCAGAAGTAGGCTACCGCTCGTTATCAGCAGTAATGCAAATGCTCAACACATCATTTGTGGCAGCTCAAACATTAATCTGAGAGGCTCTGAACTGATGGAGTACATATGTAATACAAATCTCTACATTCTGAATCTAGGACACCGATCAACTTTTCCGAGGTATGGGAGAGAGGGGGTGTTATACTACGTTTACACTACGAGTTAAAACATGTTTTAACGCTCTCTTGATGACATTTTTCTAGTTGCTAATTATTAAAACGTGTTTTAACTCTGTAGTGTGAACGTAGTATTAGACATAACGCTTTCCTCTGAAAGAGTTTCGCATGAGCTGGGAAATTGCTACGTTCCAAATGAAACTTAACCGTCTCCACTCGATAATAAATGTATATATTTTTCTATCTTCCTGATGTCATCCTCAATATAGTAACATATAGTAATCCTAAAACTACAAAATCCCTTTTTGTAAAGTTGGTGAAATTTCAAGGAAATTTTTCAACAATTTGGCAACTAGACGAATTGGATGACGTCGTAGATAAGACAAACTTATGTATAGTAGCATCCTATGAAGAAGCTTGTCCACTCTGTACTGTACCGTTAGTACGCACATTGGTTACCACTGAATCGGTCAAGTGGGCAGTTGACAGTTTTGCTCCATACAAAGCGCCTGGAAAAGATGGAATCTTTCCCGTGCTACTGCAAAAGAAATTTGATATTCTCAAACATGTCTTGAAAACTGTTTTACTTTTTAAAGACATTCAATTAGCTAGAGATTACTGAGTAGGGAAAGTTATGAAAATTTAGAGCCATAGTACTGAAGTGAGAGAAAGGATGTAAAGTATACAGATCGGAAAACTAGAAGTGGCAGGGTCATTAGAAACAGGCTTAATAACCTACAGGCTAGTCCTTTTTCTTCTGTTGGGAGTGTTGTGGGTCGAGCTTAGGCAGCATAACTACGAATCACTTAAGTCCACCAACATGCCTTCTGGTAAAGACAGACTTGAATATTGTTAGAAAGCAGCTAGTAGTTAAAGAATCGGCAAACGTCATCTTGACTTTTACCTATTTTTTCAAATAATACTTGCATGTTTGATGGACCATATCTGACTAATTCGTCAGCCACTTCGTTACCACCGACTCCTTGGTGGCCTGCTGGCTATGAATATCATTACTTTTTTCCGAGTTGCCAGTTGTTGTAATGATGTGATGCACTCCCAAACCAGTTTGGACTCACATCTCGATGGCCTTATTGCCAACAGTGCGTCTTGGCTATCCGATTTTTGCATGCCCGTAGTTTCGTTTCCTAAGGACCTCCGAGCAGATGTATATTGCCTATATCTCTGCCTGGAGAACTGTCGACCACATTCCCATTGATATAGCCTCTGTAATCCTTGGTCCGTAGACACCCGAGCCAGTCAGTTTACGCATTTTGGAACCATCTATATAGAATGATATTGTACCTTGAGATATTATGGGAGCCCCTAAATCCCATATCTGCAGTGAATTTATATCACTGAGGTTTATTCTTAAAAGCTTCATTTTGAAAAACAGTATTATTTCGTTGAAATTTTCGTTTTTATCCCAAATTTCCATAAATATAAATTAATGCGTTCACGAAACTAAGTGCCAAAAATATTGAAGAATAAATCGAAGTAACCGATACTTAGATACACATCGCCCGTTTAAATATATAGATTAGACTCATAATGTGTTAAGTCCGTTAGTTTGTAGATACACCAACACCACCTGGCGCAAATGTTCATTTATTGACATTCAGATGTAAAAAAAATACATTTTTCGCTGCGCATCCTCCACCATCGAATGCGTCATCTCACTCGCAATTTTGATGCAGCATCTATCCCAATTGTAGGGGAGAGATGCCGCACGACGACATTTTCCTCTGAAATTATAGATGACCGTGTTCATGATCAGAATGCCCTCTAAAAGGTCTCAACTATTCAACTGATACATGATTTACCAAAACAATCGCACAATAAAAAACGTAAATTTTATGAGGAACACAATGTTTTCGGTACACTGCGATGCAACTGGATGCACATAATCATTATTAATATTTTTCTGTTTTAATAATAAGGATTATTTTATATCTTCAGTGTTCTGATTCTTCGAAAGAAAAACTCGCAACGTCATATTACCATACTAAAGTGTGACTCTATGTACGAAAGAAGAATGCAGTATCTCACGCGACGCGGCGTTTCTCCCGAAACTAACTTATACAACCGGCAAGACTATAAAAGCGTTTGCAGTATCATGAAAAGATCAGTATTTTATAATTTTTACAGTGAAGTTGAATGAACAAACAATAACCAGAGTAAAATCGTCGCTTACTGAGCTGATCCCTGAGGATTGCAGCCATTGCTGCTCGTCTACTCACCGGGTGGATTCTGCTAGTGGTTTAATTCCGCTACCGTCCCGTTCCCGCTTCAATTCAGCTGCTGTGGGATTTTGCAGCTATGTTGAGGACCTTTCTGCTGTTGCGTGTTTAGTCCTATTTGAGCTGTTATGTTATCGGATGCCAATATTTCCGTCCATAAAGCTGGGCGCACACGAGGCGACAGGACACATGCCACATGCTGGACAAATATCCAGCGTTGGAATACGTAGAACAAAATCCATAGCGAACATTTTTGTGGCGTGTGTCGTGCGCTGCCCCGTGTTCGAACAGTCGAAAGCATTCAGATTAAGTTAAAATTATTTACAGAGATGGCCATCAGGAAGATAGAAATTTGAAAAACACAAACAGTCCGGCATGTCATAGTGTTCCAGCAAAAGATCTTCTGGTCAGTGCGGCACTGTTACTTTTTAATGTCGTTTTCGCTTGAGGCGGAAACTAACTCAGTTTCGGACCTAACTGCTGTCAAACCGTTTGTTTGAAGCCAGTTTCGAACCTAGGTTATGCGCCACTGAACTGAAAACCGAGTTGGGTTCTAACCTGAAATATATTTCGGGTTAGCTCACACCACTGCTGTTTGGCGAGAACCCAACTCAGTTCCAATAAAAACGTTCGTTTGAAGCAACTAACCTGGGTTAGTTTCTAGGTTCTCTATCGAAAACGACATAAGAAAGACCTGCCAGGTGTCTGCGTTCCAAATCTTTGGCGCTGTCATTTCTGTAGCTTTCTCATTTTACTGCCCAGCCGAGGGAACGGTTTATGCAGTGGATAAGCAGTAAAACAGTGAAAATTGATTGGTTGCTTCCTTGATAGTTATAATAGAGTAATTTTTAATGCTGTTCTGAGGAAGATAAGAAGGTAGACCGATTCATATGAAACCTATGATAATAAAAGGATATTTTTAAACATTTTATTCCACGCTGGTGTTTTTTTCTGACGAAAATATTCCAGTACTGGTACTGGTACTGAGAGCTACAGTAGCTCAGAAGTGTTTCTCGCCAAAAAGGGTTGATACTAGGAACCCTTAACATAATTCGGGCATGAATATGAATCTTTCAAAACAATCGTCTCATCTTAGAACTGAATAATGTAGGCTTCAGTAAAACATGCTACGTGTAGCTTGCGCCCCCTCTCCTATGAGTAACAATTTGTCGTTACACTATCCCTCCTAAGAGCGTGACACAATTTATTAAAAGTAATAAAACAGTACCAAAACTATGCTTTTGTCCTAATCGATAACTTCAGTTAATTTATTATTTCTTGGCCGTCATCGATTACGCATCAATCGAAAAAAAAAACACTTCACTAAACCTATTTTACTATGGTATATATAAAAATGTATGCTATGTATGGTCTAAACAGAAAATATGCTAAACGAACAGCTCTATATTAAGGGCTATGTTGGTCCAAAACTTCCAATTTTTTATCAGTGTCAGCCTGCAGCATTGGTCAAGTGCACTGCCTACAATCGCAAGCCAGACCCATGTAGATAGGAAATCCCATAGAACATGGGACTATGGGCAGGGCAGTGGTTTTGAAGAGACGAAATTGAAACGCAAACTTGACTAATTAAGAAGTGTGTTGTTGGATTGTACTGCGTTAACCATAGGGGCATTACAACCATGCCAGAAAAATAATTTCATTCGTGGCCTCCAGACCGTCAACAAACAACACAAACATAAGTATAAATTCATCAAGTGGTCGATACAAAACTATTGTCAATAGAAATCTTAATCAACAAAAATGATTATAAACACTAATTGTCCTTCATGCCAGGTACATTGAATAATTACGCTTCAGACTATTTCACCTATTCAAATGATCCCAAAGTAAACTCACAAGCAGCACAAGTAGGGTAACTGTACGCGGCGTGTAACAAAATAAAACTTCGACAATCGGTAGAATTCCAAATCTAAAAGGAAAGAATTTTTTCTCCACCATAATATTCTAGGCATCGCCAACTCTAAAATGTATTTGTCACCATAAACTATATGGTTCTTGAATGGTATGTTGTCAAAATGGATACAGAAAAAAAGCATATTTTAGTATGGTGACCGTTCTTAACAACCCGTTATTTGTATGGTCGAGTACAGAAAAACGATAATGGTAATGTTCGATATTATACCGACGTATGCGCAACGGTTATTCCATTATTGACCAAACCATATTGGTAATAGTTTTTAAACATTTGATATAATGGTTGGCATATGGTGCATATTTATGAGGAGAGGCGAATGTGTATACATTAGGCATACCTAAGCTGACCAACTCTGCTGAAAAAATCCGTACACCATGCGGACTGTGTGCATGACCGTGGTGAACAATCTTGCTTCGTTGCCGAATGGTGCACGGATTTTTTCGTCAGAGTTGGTCAGCTTAGGCATACCTAATTTGTTTTCATGATAGCAATCTGTGCTTTCGTTGCGCAAAGACAAAACTTTTCTTGCGCAACAAATTTACGCAAATCGATTAAAAGTGCAACGAAGTTTTATTTTACATTCGTTCCATTCATTGATTCCACGTGATTCATTTTCACTCACCATATCCTACTTTGATTCTGCTAATACATACCGTTGTGCGGGGCTACTTTGGATATGTGGGGCTACTTTGCACACTTTATTTTTTCAATATTTTCTAACAGACGCACTTTTATTAGTTCTGAATAGAATATCGGAATGGAAAGTTATTAAACGGGATCTGAAGCCATTTTCGAAGATCTACAAACGATTACCTAACATCGCCAGTTGGCCGTCCATTAGTTTTGCTACGAGTCATTCAGAGTGGCGTATGGCTGTCTGCGCTTTCCAGGAAGCACCTCGTTGTCAGCATCGATCATAGGACAAATTTCGGAGAGCTGTTGTTTTCTTGTTTGAAGCATGTGGAAGCCTAATAAGGCTCACGAAGGAAAATCACACTCGCAGAACGACTAGGAGGACCATACCTGACTAGGAGGATAGATAAACGAGTCCCTCGAGCACAGGAACTGAAGCGGACTTCCTGGCACAAGAAAACATCGAAAATGTGGTTTAGGTCGAATATAAATGTACAAGGATGTAGAAGATAAAGTGATGGTTGGAGGGAAATTTCCATTTTATTTAATTTATGTCCTATGAAATTTAATTATTTGCACTGCCCACACGAAGGGAGACCCGACGACGAGAAAGAAGCGTTCTACATGCAGCTGGAGCAGACATACGACGGTTGCCCTCTGCGAGACGTGAAAATTGTCATCGGCGACATGAACGCACAGGTAGGAAGGGAGGCAATGTACAGACCGGTGATCGGGCCTAACAGCCTGCATTCCGTATCAAATGACAACGGCCAACGATGTGTGAACTTCGCAGCCTCCCGTGGAATGGTAATCCGAAGCACCTTCTTCCCTCGCAAAGATATCCACAAAGTCACCTGGGATTACCGGACCAAGTAACAAAAAATCAAATCGACCACGTTCTAATCGACGGTAGATTCTTCTCGGACATCACAAACGTCCGCACTTATCGCAGTGCGAATATAGATTCGGACCACCACCTGGTTGCAGTATGCTTGCGCTCAAAACTTTCGACAGTGCATAGCTCTCGTCGAAGCCGAACGCTGCGGCTAAACATCGAGCGGCTACAAGATGGCAGAGTGGCTCAAGAATACGCGCAGCAGTTGGAAGTGGCACTACCAACGGAAGAGCAGCTAGGCGCAGTTGCCCTTGAAGATGGCTGGAGAGATATCCGATCCGCCATAGGTAGCACCGCAGCCACTGCACTAGGTACGGTGGGCCCGGACCGAAGAAGCGACTGGTACGACGGCGAATGCGAGCAGTTAGTCGAAGAGAAGAATGCAGCATGGGCGAGAATGCTGCAACACCGCACGAGGGCGAACGAGGCGCGATATAAACAGGCACGGAACAGGCAGAACTCGGTTTTCCGGACCAAAAAGCGCCAGCAGGAAGACCGAGATCGCGAAGCGATGGAGACATTACACTACCGGCTCCGGATCTCCAAGAAATCCAGGAGGAGATTAGCCGGCTCAAAAATAATAAAGCCGCTGGGGTTGACCAAATACCAAGCGAGCTACTAAAACACGGTGGCGAGCCACTGGCTAAAGCGCTGCACTGGGTGATTACCAAGATTTGGGAGGAGGAGATTTTACCGGAGGAGTGGATGGAAGGTGTCGTGTGTCCTATCTACAAAAAGGACGACAAGCTGGATTGCTGTAATTATCGAGCAATCACCCTGCTGAACGCCGCCTACAAGGCACTCTCCCAAATACTATGCCGTCGACTATCACCAATTGCAAGAGAGTTCGTGGGGCAGTACCAGGCGGGTTTCATGAGCGAACGATCTAGCACGGACCAGGTGTTCGCTCTTCGTCAAGTACTTCAGAAATGCCGCGAGTACAATGTGCCCACACATCATTTGTTCATCGACTTCAAAGCCGCATACGACACTATCGATCGAGATCAGCTATGGTAGATTATGCACGAGTACGGATTCCCGGACAAACTGACGCGATTAGTGAAGGCGACGATGGATCGGGTGATGTGCGTAGTACGTGTCTCAGGGACGCTCTCGAGTCTCTTCGAATCACGCAGAGGGTTACGGCAAGGTGATGGTCTCTCGTGTCTGTTATTCAACATCGCGCTGGAAGGTGTAATAAGAAGAGCAGGGATCGACACGAGTGGTACGATTTTCACAAAGTCCGTTCAGCTACTTGGCTTTGCCGATAACGTTGATATTATTGCACGAAACTTTGAGAAGATGGAGGAAGCCTACATCAGACTGAAAAGAGAAGCCAAGCGCGTCGGACTTGCCATCAACACGTCGAAGACAAAGTACATGATAGGAAGAGGTTCACGAGAAGAGAATGAGAACCACCCGCTTCGAGTTTGCATCGGTGGCGACGAAATCGAGGTGGTTGAAGAGTTCGTGTACTTGGGCTCACTGGTGACCACCGACAATGATACCAGCAGAGAGATTCGTAGACGCATCGTGGCAGGAAATCGTGTTTACTTTGGCCTCCGCAAGACACTTCGGTCGAACAGAGTTCGCCGTCGTACGAAGTTGACCATCTACAAGACGCTGATTAGACCGGTAGTTCTCTACGGGTACGAGACCTGGACCATGCTCGTGGAGGACCAACGCGCACTTGGTGTCTTCGAACGGAAAGTGCTGCGTACCTTCTACGGTGGAGTGCAGATGGAAGACGGCACATGGAGACGGCGAATGAACCATGAGTTGCATCAGCTGTTGGGGGAGCCGCCCATCTGTCATACCGCGAAAATCGGACGACTACGGTGGGCCGTGCACGTAGCCAGAATGTCGGACAATAGCCCGGTGAAAACGGTTCTCAATTGCAATCCGACCGGTACAAGAAGACGTGGCGCGCAGCGAGCACGATGGATCGACCAGGTGGAAGACGATTGGCGGACCCTTCGCAGACTGCGTGGCTGGCGACGCGCGGCCATGGACCGAGTGGAATGGAGGAATCTTTTGTATACGGCACAGGCCACTTCGGCCTTAATCTGTTAATAAATAAAAAATGAAATTTATTATCCCACTCTCACCCTATTTCCTAACAAATTCTAACATCCGTAATACCTCTGGAGATTGCGTGGCTTCCCCGTAACTTCTTAAGTAGGTATTCAACTAACATTTCCTTCCCTCAGGTGATCGTAAGGGCATGGCCAGATGTGCAGTGAACTATACTATACTATTTTATACTATTGTATAAAAAGATTTTATTGTATCAGCCACCCACGATGAGTGCGGTTGTTTTTGCTATGTTATGCTATGCTATCTCCTCCACTCGACTTTCTATGCTTTTTGCGTCTACTCTGCACCATCCTTTTTTTTAATTCGTTTATTTGACACGGCTCAATGCGTTAGCTTAGAGGAGCCATGGGTCTTTTATATATTTACAATATGTAAAAAATAAAAATTAAAATACATTTTATTTTGAGCCTGTAAGATCCCGTGCGCGCAACTTGCTATTGCGAGCGGAGATCTTTTTTCGCGTCGGGAAGATGTTCCTTCTTTCGTCAACTTCAGTGTTATCCACGTCCCTCTCGTTGTCGTTTACATTCGTATCATCATCTTGATTATTGTCTTGATACTCGCGATCAGATGTTCTTCCTGGATTCTTGCCCTTGTGGGTCACGAATGTGAACACACCATCCTTGGTGGTAGCTTCTTCACTGGTGGTATTAGTTGTTACGTTCGAATTACTTAACGCAGTGTTTGCAGTTGTTATTATTGCCTTAACTGCAGCCACAAATTTGGCAACCGATTGTGGTTCAGGTAAAGATATTGGGGCTTGGGTGTTGGCATTTTTTTCTGCAACTGAGCTTTCCTTAGCAGTTTCTGGGCAGGGTTGTCCGTAGTGCATCTTGTTCACAGAATTGGCACGTTTTAGTTTGTCCTTGATATGTACAAAGAGTTCGCTGTGTAATGGTATCACCCGCTTCTGTTTTGTACTGCAGGGTAAGGTAAGAGGGAATGGATTGGTCTACCCGCATTCTCACCACAAAGACACCATTTGAAATACCTGGGAAGTAGTTTCTCCATGTGTCCTCCGTAATAGATTCCACTGCTCCGAAATACGACATAAATCTTTTAATTGCCACTTTGCAAGTAAGTGGAGATAAATCGTGTAATTTAACTTCTATATTTCCATTATCCATGTATATGGGGATCTTGATTTCAGCGTTGTCACAAACAAGCACGTGTTTTAAGTTGTTCTGCGAAATGAATCTTTTCGCCTGGGCGAATTTGTTGAAGGTTATCAGCACCGCATTCCTGACGTGCTCAAGCTGTATGGAGGCGACTTCCGAAAACCGAAGCTGCATTTTCACCTTCAGTAGATGTTCCACATCACGAATACTTGGTCTTATGCGAAAAGACCCGAAGTCAATGGCCACTGTGTTAGGCCGAATAATCACGTTTTGTTGATGAGACTCAGTCATCTTGATAGATCACGCAAGAATAAAATTAACGATATCCTTTGTTCTTCAAACAATGCGCACAAGTAACTGTTTTTTTCGTTCGCTTTGCACTGGCTGGGATAGAAGCAGGAGCACACTGAGTATCGTGACCAACGTGTTTGATGGTTGCAAATAGACTGTGACTCTGCACCATGCTCTAGGACGTGTACAGCCTTTTTCGTTAAAGGGGTAGCCAACGATGTATATTTGCTACAATGGTTTGACAGCTGATGTTCTAGAGTAAATCAGTAGTGACTATGGAACTAGACTTAGCAATAAACCTGCTGTCAGACGTCTAAGGGTGCTTACAGAGTGGCGGCGAGAAGCTGAGCTGGGGCTGGAACTGACATTAGAGTGCGAGATGCGAGAAACCTGCTTACTGCAAACCAAAGGAAGGATGCCAGAGTGAAAGCGGAGCGGATCGGCGCCGACTGCCCGCTTTCACTCTGACAGGCTCCATTTGATATGCTGCGAGCAGGTTTCTCGCATCTCGCATCATACTGTCAGTACAAGCGCCTGCTCAGTTTCTCGCGGCCACTCTGTAAGCACCCTAAGGTTCTATCCGAGAGTTTCATTTTAAACTTATAACTTCGATAATGTATATTGATCTATTTGTTTCGCTTGTTTCCCTTCTGTTAGTCATCAACTAAACGAAAATAACCATTCTGCCATGCTCCAATCTGATATTCATACTTAAATACTAAAACTAGGAAATAATAACATATATTTTTTTCTCGAAATAATCTCATAAAGACAATGAAAGTTTGAAGCACAGGTGCATGCAAATGCAGATTTTATTTTTGGTTCGGAGTCGCTCTAGGTTCGCTCTGAATTATCGTTTTTATATGGCTTTAATAAGTATTAGAGCGTACCTCGGGCGACTCGGATCTAAAACCGAAATCAGCATTAGTTTGGAGGAGAGCGAGTAAAGGCGCTTTAACCTATGCTTAATGAGCTAGGGCAAGGTGTAAATACCTCTGTCCCATCTTAAAGAACCAAATAAGTGACATTAACCTTCTTAGCAGTCACCAAGGATGCACCTTTGCTGCGGCAGTAATTTTTCTGCCTACATTCTCATTTCTCTTTCGACGGTGCTGTCGTTCGCTATTGCAGGACGCCCAGCGCTGTACGGCAGTCTGTAAGCAAAGCAGTAACATGACAAAGAAATACTGCCCCCAGTACAGCCACCAGACGCGAGCGGTACAGCTTCTCTTTCCTTATTTTACACTTTTTAATATTTTTAATCTTTTCAATATTTTCAATCACAAACGACGACAATAAATGCGGTTCGTTTACGCCACGACCGGCATCAACGCTTTCGTTTGCGGGCCTCTCCCTTTGACTACGCAGAGAAAAGTGTACAAAGCAAGAGAACAAACTTTACTACGCCACACTCTCACCGAGCAGTCGGAGTACAGCAGCAAAACAAAAACGTATTCTACTGCTATATGGGAAAATGTACTCGAAAAAATGTACCGTTCTGGCAAAAGCTGTAGTGATGCGTCGCTGTAGCGGGCTGTACGGCTTGTGCAAATGTAAATATACCGAAAAAATTAAAGGGTTGTGTACAAGACACGACCGCAGTTACATTGAAAATGCAGCATTATTAACCCTTAAAGGCGCAAATAATTTTTTTCCATTATATATTCGTTCTAATAAGGACAGTTTGCTAATAACTATGTTTTGGGATACGGGACGAGAATCCTTTGAAACAATTCGAACTTTGTCGCACCGGAGATTCAATTCTGCTGCATACACACAGACGAACATTCTCCTTTCTCAGCTCATGTCAAATGAGCATTATGTAACACAAGGAACATTCTCCTTTCGCAGCTCATGTCAAATGAGCATTATGCAGACGGAAGACCATCCTTTTGTGCGTCAAATAAAAATATTTCCATCATTCTTTTTGGTGTGGCTTTCACTTAGTGGTAGGGTTGCCACATTCACTAATTTCCTTAAAGGTTTAGAAAAACTATCGGGTTGATAGATTATTTTGAAGAATATTTTCATATATTATGATTCACTGGTAAAGGTACGGAATTACCAAGCACAAACTTAATACAAGTTAATAAAAGCAATTTTCTAATTGAATTCCATTCCATTATGTATTCGTCCTAATAAGGACGGTTTGCTAATAACTTTGTTTTGGGATACGTTACGAGAATCCTATGGAACCTGCACGGATGATACGCACGGCACGGCATAAACCAGAAATTCGCCATCTCGCTTCTGTCCCGCCATCGTCGTTCGAAGCTGCGAACAAAATCCTTCATGCGCACACAGACAAACGTTTCCCTTCCGTAGCTCGTGATCAAAGGTAAAGCTGCCCTTACACTAGAGATGGTCGGGTTTCAACTTTTTCCTACCCGAACCCGACCCGAACCCGAGAGCATGAAAATTTAGAAACCCGAACCCGAACCCGACCCGAGCCTGAAATTATAAAATTTGAAAAACCCGAACCCGACCCGAGCCCGAACATTTTAAAACTTAAAAACCCGAGCCCGACCCGTACCCGAGAATGAAAATTTTGTAAAACCCGAGCCCGACCCGACCCGAGAATTTTAAAATTTGAAAACCCGAAAGTTTAAAATTTGAGAAGCCCGATCCGAATCCAACTTGCTACGGAGAATCAACCAAAGATTTCGAAGATTTTTAATTCTAGGCACCCGATCTGGACCCTAGGCTCATCAAGTAGAATCACTCGAATCTGAAGTAGCAACATACGCATTGAGTTATATCTGCATAAGGCAAAACAAATCACTGCCGAGTAGAATCCGCATTTATATTTACTATTATTGAACGTCGAATTTGTAATGTTCTGAGAAACTTATAAACCGTCGATATCTTAACCGGAAATAAAGTTAAATCGGCGGCTAACTCATGGGGAAACAGAAAGCTTGTTCACAGTTTCCAACAACCTTGTCCGTCGTCCTTAACCAAAATTTCTATTTTTTATCAGAAACCATTCCTGCAAGGCAGTTTCGCATAATTCATTACATTATTAAATTAAGCTATGGCAATTGGCAACTCGTATTCGACAGTTTACATGACGTCACCCACGTTACTGGTTGGTAGGGCCAAACCTGCACACCAAAAAAATCTGAATTTTATCGGTGACGTAATTGCAAACATGACACAATTCAACAACTAGTAATTCACGAAATGACGAAACATTACCGTGTTCTGTTTAATTTTACATGCTACATATACTTTACATGCGCAATGACATAAAATTACACTTCCTACCATTCAGAACAAACGCTGTATGTGGAGTAATTTTACATGATTTACGAAATTAAACCTCATGTAAAATTAAAATCAAACGTAAAACTAAGTCATTTTTGATGCTCGTATATGTCATGGTCAGGAGACGTAAATTTACACTATTTTTTCTAGGTGTGTGTATCGAAGGGTATCAATCAAGATTTTTTGACGTGTACTTGATGTCCCATCATCAGCGTTAGGACGATCTATGATGGGGTATCTAAGTTATTTTATGCTTCAGATTATACGGTAAGCGCGCCAGTAGAGATGCTTCGACTTTTCCAATGGAGCTCTCGGAACGACTCCAAACTTTTAAAAATCCGTTAATTGCTTCAACAGAACACACAAAATTTCTGCGATCAATTCCTTAAGTTCGTGGAAATTCATGTATTTTCATGAAGGAATCCGGATCATGCAAACAGCTCAGCCCGGGAACAATCTGACAGAAAGTGCTTTTTCATATATGTACCACTGATTTGATAGTGGTGCTATTATACCATCACCATATGAGTGTCATGAACAACGGAACCTGGCGGAAGTGAAGCTAGGTTTAGGTCTGATGGAACAAAGACAGTCTCTAGAAAATAAATTTGGCCTAAACTATCCGCTTTTAAAAAAATAATGTCCCCTTTTTAAATTTGAGCCTCCATAATGATACCAAAGTACCACCAAATCCTTAATTTTCCGTTATAGTTTATTTAAATTGCAAGCAATCTTTATCATAAACCAATTTGATTATTAAACTTCCGTTAAAGCAGGTACAACCTATTTGTTTCATTTGACCAACTTAACAGTGTTCGGTTAAAGTTTGTTTGGGGTACAAATGTACCACCCAAACCCGTTTGCGTTAGTGTTTTGTCATGTGTACATAATTAAAAAAAATTATTTTATCTTATTTTCAAAGCAAAATATCGATACATAGAAAGCGATAAAACTTGTGTACAATTGTACAAGTTCCAACTCTCCCGAATAATAGTATCTGTTATTTGATATAACAAAGCACTATACCAAAGTAACTAGAAAATGCGCTTGGATTGGTATCGTAATTTTTGCTTTTGTGGATTAAAGAGGCAAAACACATTCATGAATATGATTTGTATATAGTATGCAAAACGCATTATTCGATTTGTTATCTTCTGCAGCCCAGGCTCTGGAACATACTTATATACACGTATAATGCACCGGCTCTACATGTTCCTTCGATGCCTTCCTGTTTCATCTCCGTTACTGCATATTGCTGTATTTTTAACGTTTGTATTGGCGTTTGGTTTTCATAAAAGCATCGGAATAAATACGCTTTTTGAGCGGTTTTTGAAAAAAATTGTTCAGAAGGAAATTTAAAAGTCTTTACAAGATCGTATAAATGGTCAAAACCGATTTGAAACTATCGGAGTTATAGCAATATGAAGAAAAAAGGGAATTTTGACGTATTTTAAAAACATACTCTATACAAAATGAAATATTACATAATTAAATAGTCAAAACGCGAATATTTTTAAACAGGTTACTTTACGATTGATTTTAGAATAAGACTATCCAATTCAATTATAAATTTAATAAAAATTAGACATATTAGAGCGCTTTTAATTCTGGGGTACGAATGTACCCCACAAAACCGCTTACGTAGAGAAAAAGTCGCCGCGGCCTAAGTATCGGTTTTAAAGTACCTGTCGAAATTTATATTCCATTATAGAAAGATGAACCGATATTTTTCGATAAATTCCTGTTGACTTTTTTTATTACTAATTATCATGAAAAATAAATCGCAAAGAGATTTTAGATGTGAAACACGTATTGTTGAATGCTCTCTCATGAATTTTCGTTTAAAAAATTAAATAATTCAGGTAGTTTGCGAGTCTGAAGAGACGGAATTTCATGCAAGAATGAAAAAATACAATATTTGAGCACCAGAAAATACGACGAATTCTAGCGATTCAGAGGTGCTAACATTTGGTACGGTTATATGTGTCATCCATTCGTATCACGAAGTATAATTCATTACTACAAAAAAGACTGTCATGAAATGGTTGGGTTGTTTTGTTCAAAACCCGAACCCGACCCGACCCCGATAATTTGTAATTTGAAAAACCCGAACCCGACCCGAGCCTGAAAGTTCGAAATTTCAAAAACCCGGGCCCGACCCGAACCCGAGATTTTCAAATTTGAACACCCGGAACCCGACCCGAACCCGAGAAGCTTTAATTTACAGAACCCGAACCCGACCCGAAACCTATCGAGTTCAGGTCGGGTCCGGGTTTCGGGTCCAAAAACCCGAACCCGACCATCTCTACTTACACGTTCAATATTTTTGTCAATACGCGTATTGACGATACTGTTACAATATTTCAATCCCATTTGAAATCCACATCGTCAATACAAGTTTTTTCGATTACACGTGCAATATTTTTGTCAATACTGTCTAGTATTGACAAAAATATTGAACGTGTAAGGCCCGCTTAAGATCTAACAACTATCCTACAAGCAACAATAGCAATAATCTAACTGGTTCTGCCAGCAGATCAAGCATGGCAATGAAGGAATTCGGTTAAAAACATTCCTTTTATATCAAGCGATGAATTGGGTAGGACGCTTTTGAATGTTGAAAAGAGGTTCGTGTTAGGAAAAGTCTTACGCAAATTTGAGAAAATTGTATATGTTTTCCCTATTTATTGTATATTTAAGGATTTTTCAATAGTTGGCTTATAAAATCCATCGAAAAATTTGATAACAATTTTTATTGGCTATTTTCTGAATTGATTGGTGTTCGAATCATAAAAATCCATCAATAATTAACAAAACGTAAGCGAAAACTTTGTCTGTTTTCTTACTTTTTCCAATGTTTCTACTATAACACAAATTTTTCAATAGTGTACAGTTAAAATACCAATTTATAGTTGCAACCAATTTTTAAGTTGGACTTCTCTGAATCTATTAGTATTTAAATGACGCAAATCCATCAACAATTAACAGCGATACAGTTGTTTCAAATTATGCCACATTTTCGTGACGCAGTTTGAAATCAGATTTTAGTTTTACACCTAGCCCCAGCCCCATATGGTAGAGTAAAGCATTTTCAATGCTAAAAATGTAGTTTACCAGTACCTTTGGCATCCCTGGCAGTCACTCCCAACGTTTTATTCTAACCCCCTATAAACTGAAACAGTCGGTACGGTAGTACTCGTTTCTTCCTCATTCAAGTTTTGAAACGATTCGTTGGTTGAATTGTTCATTAAATGAATAATTTAATTGCCGTATAATATTGAAACATATTTAAACCCAACTCTGCATAGTAGGCCTGGCCGTTTTAATATTTGTGATATATAATATGCTTCAAATATTAATGTTGACAAGAAAGACACTAAAGAATAACTTCAGTGTTTTCCAGGATACTTTTCAATACTGGCTGTGTAAGGGTTAGAATAGAATAGAATAGAACAGACGCACTTTTATTAGTTCTATTATACTTTTGACATTTGTAGAGCCATATTTTTCAACCATGTTGCGTATGTCTATTGTCATTTTTGTTAACACTGTTTACCGAAACAAACAAAATACTTCAAGGGTCGATAAAAGTGATTGGAGACTCGTCAAATGACACTGCTCGACAAAACAGAAAATCATTAGTGTACTGAGACCACATATTGTTTTTCGGCAAGAAAAAGAAATATGATGAAAAAGGCGTTTTCCGTTCGTTTCTAGTACGTTATCGGTTTTTATCAGCATTTGAAGATTTTTGTGTCTTCAAAAAAGTTGTTTCTAATATCATTATCAACAACTTTACCTCTAAATATTTGAGTTTATGCTCCATAAATATTTCCAGGAAGATTAATCACCAAAATTATTTTTTTCAGAAGATGCTTTGTATTTTATTGTATAATTCCTTCGAAGACATTGGTGGTTGCGATATAATGTAGTCTTAGCCGTGAAAAAACTGGTTTCGAACATTTTTTTTCTCGGAATTCTTGACTTAAAAAGTGCATAATTTGAGAAATGTTTTATTGTTGAAAAAACCTCTGATATCAATACGAATTAATGATATTTCGGAATAAGTTTCTTTACAAAAATCGCTTATGCCTTTTGAAGAATTAATGTTGAACTACTAAAACCCGAAGCCTTGTTATTCTTTTGATAATATCCGGAATAAAATGAAAATTTACTAAGCACCAGAAATACATTACATAGTCACAATTCATATTCGTGAAATAATTAAAAAATCTAAAGCTCAAAAAATCTGTTTGCAGCGCGCTGGTTCTTCCACGAGTGAAGTTAAAACAAAACTTTAAACGCAATTATCTAGGAATGAAGTTTATTGAAAAGTACCGTTGCGGTGAACGTGATATCTCAAAAACTCTTCATCCGATTTTCAAAACTTTTTTTGAATTGTTTGTATTTACATTCTGGTCTACTTGAACGGTATTTTTTCATAAAAAAATATTGATTCATTACAATCAATTTTTGTTTAAAATGTTGAGCACCGCAAAACTCAATTTTTTGGTCAACATGTTTTTTTGCAAGAAAAAAATCTTGTGCGCAGCTCATATGGGTTCGATTCCCAAACCCCGTACGTAAGGCTAGAAATTTTTCTAACCTGAAAAAAGAGCCGAAAGAACCCTCTAGTTACTATAATCAAAATGCAAAATAAAACTTTTTGAAGACATTACTAATTTTGTTGAAGACATGAATACTCAGTGTATTCAGAATACCGAAATAAAGACTATATTTGAAACAAAACCTTTGAGACAAGTTATTGACATTAATGAAATTGATAGATCTCATCTGCTGTGTATAAACAATATAATTCATATTTTATTCAAGGTAGTCTCTGAAGCTTACAATAAAAATTTATTGAAAGGAACTGTTTTTTTCAAGGTTGTTCAATCTCCAAAGTAGATGCTTACGAAATTATGTGATCTTGACCGTTAGAAAAGCATATTTTCCACTTTAAAAGTGCACTTTGTATTTTCATACCTTGACTCAATTGTCATATTATGAAAGAATTTATAAAAGATGTCTGTTAGACTAATTTTGTTTCTGGAAATTCAATAATTTATCAAATTAACACATCAAGCATTTTCATCAAAATCCTCCTCCCCAAACTAAATTCCTGGCTACGGCACTGTTCGCAAAGTAATGAATTTGTTTAAACTTTTCATGGCCAATAACCACTTGTACAAAATGACTATAGAAAGGTTCTAAATTCAAAAGCAGACAGTGGACTTTGTACCGTATTATATACATTTCATTGAATTCTATTATTTCTTTTGTTCCAACGAGTGCAGTTCTAAAAGTTTATCAAACTGCTCAAACATCGTTACTGCACGAGCAAGCTGCGATCGGTTCAAGAATAATTGGACACTATTCATCGTTTTCCAATTTCGCCGTTCTTTATTTGCATATTCTGTTCCATACCCATTTTGTGTATTGTGGTTCTTGGGCAATGAAGGATATGTTTGTTCGCGATCGCATAACGACGGATCGCTTTTACGAACAATTACGTGAATTGCATTTCCAATAACGACAGCAAAATTAATCGGCAGTCGGATTCGATCGAACCATATTCGTTCGAAAAATCAATCTGTCGTCATGCAGAATGAGAATATAGTTTCATTCAGATGTTGATTCATATATTTGTAAGAATCACGATTATTTCAATTTCTTATTTTTAACCATTAGGATTTTTCGTGATAACGTATTTCTTTTCTATACTGTAGCGTCTGTTCAATTTTCACAAAATGAGTGCACTGTATCAGAAATCAGGAATCGGAATATTGGCTCAATTGGCACGTTTTCTACATATTAAGGACATTTGTGCCTTGTCATGTGTAATATCGAAAGCATAACTTAAGGGACTGATAATTTAGGTACACATATTTATTGGACATTGTAAGCAATTCATAATAGTCAATTCCGTTGAACCGTTCATTTGATTAGGTTTCAAGTTCGATGCGCATCCGACAAAGACGCGCGACCAATGGCAACTTTACTGCCTATAACTTCGAAACTAAATGTTTTTCTTGAGCATTGCCAGTCTTTAAAAATACTTATGTTAGCGCAATATCGATCTCAGCATATTTGATGTTTTATCCGAACACGATGCTACACTAAACCAGATTCTGTTTTTGCACCTTTTTGCAAGATAACACGATATTTATGTATAAAATACCTCTTTTCAATATACCAGTTTTTTAAACTATTTCCCGTGAAAAAACCGTTCAAAAAATCCGTACTATTTCGAGAAACCGTGTAAAAAATCCGTGGTATTTACAGAAACCATTCAAAAAAATCCGTGTTTTTAGAGAAACCGTACAAAAAATCCGCGTGTTTTGAGAAACCATGAAGAATAGTTTTTACATGTCTTACAAATGAAATGTATAGGATTCGCTTAAACTATGAACTTTTGCCGAGGCCCGCCCCCAATGTGCTAAAATAAATATAATATTTCAGAAACAAGTTTTAGTTAAAAAGTAATTTAATGCCAGCTGAATACTTTAAATGCACAAGGAAGTCTGCCAATATATCAAAATGGTATTAGTTTTAACATCTCAAGAAAAAGTTTTTAATTACAATTCAAGCAACAGATAATGGATGTTTTGGACTGATTCGAAATGTGTTTAAACATACGTAACTAAAATTTAGATCAACGCGGGCGTTTGAAATGCGCTTGGTGCCGCAGTGATCGACGCAATGCAGTTGGAGTGCAACTGTGACTTCCAAAGTTTTTCAATTTGAATGTCTTTTATCTGTACTCAAGCTATATGCAATGGTACTATAATTTGTGATATTTTAAATATTTTAAATTTCGTTGGATTATGTGCTTTTAAGATCAAGTAATAATCCGAATTGGAATATTACATCGCATCAGCAATAGAGCAATGGGTATATGGCCAAGTTCCTCCCGGGTAGTGCTAAACTGACAAACCACTGCACAAAGTATATTAATTATGTTTGTTCAGTTTGATAAGCTAGAAACTGATAGCGGGGATTTTAAAATGCAGGGAAAATACGTATTGTTTGGTCTGAGTGGGATAACGACTGACGTTTCTTGTTATCAACCAATAAGTGATCTCTGATTGGGTTTTCAAAGAGTAAGGAACAGGCAAAAGTATATGTTTTACTGAGATGGAACGAGTTGGTGCTGGATCTGTGACCTCCGTCTGGCGTGATCCATTCTCGTTGGGACGGATGTGTTTATGACTGGTTTGTGGATGAGTGTTCCTACTTACAAGTGAATTCATCACTTCGCTTGAGTGGGGATACATGTGACTCCTGCTAGCTGTCGACCTTGGGTATGTTGGCTGGTTCCAGGAAGGTGTGCAGGACCTGCGAGAATATTGATTGTTTCACGCGACTAGTTACTTTGGTCCTTGGAAATAATAAATCGTTTCCTCAGATCGGTGTGATATGTTCGAGTTGAATACGCAGTGATAGAGCCTATTGCGTAGTTTGGAGGATTGGTGGTCTCCGAGAGTAGAGGCGAATAACTCTCAAGTATCGTATAAATGGAGAATGTTTCTGTGGAACTTAAAAATATTGTCACTACACTACCATATTGTCCTAGTGTACATCTTAACTACTACTAATATACAATACAATATAATACAATACAATATACTAATATTCTACGCACTAAAAGCACTTTACTGTGCCCTGATCAGAAGTGTTCTGGAGTATGCTGTGCAAGTGTGGGCACCATACCATGCCGTTCAAATTGACCGACTTGAACGTATACAAAGATGTTTTGTGCGATTCGCCCTCAGGAAACTTCCATGGAATAATCCAGTTGCGTTGCCTCCTTATGCCCATAGATGTATGCTACTCGGTCTGCAGACTCTGGCGACTCGCCTTTCTTCCTACAAAGAGTTTATGTTTTCGACTTGCTGTCAGGTAATAGCGACAGTCCCGATCTTCTCTCGGGCGTTGATTTGTATGCGCCTCCTCGTGTTCTTCGTAACCTCACTCTGTTGTGGATCCCTAGACAAAATAATCCACTGGAAAGATGTTGCCACAGATTTAACGAAGCTTCTTCAGTGTATGATTTTAACGTTTCCAAGCATAGATATTAGTTATTAAAAAGAAATATATAGTTTTAAAATGTAAATTAAAATTTAAAATGGTGTATACCGCAGATAAGAAAGAAATCAATAAATAAATAAATATCGACTAGAACCTAGATTATCAAATTCTGTTACAAGATCGAGAAGAAATAAGAGGCTGGAATCAGGAATCAGAATATATTGGCTCAAATGGCACGTTCCCCGGACATAGTCGGGGATTTGTGCCTTGCCGTGTGTTTTCATCATTTCCTGAGCGGAAGGAAAGGAAAGGAAACGGTATACGTTTTATTAAAAGCACAACCGCTTTAAGTACCAGTCAGAGCAAAATGGGACAAAAAGATGTACCACTTTTACCCTGAGAGGATTAATTATCCTATTCTTTTATTATTATTCTATTTTATCTTAAGAATGGTGTCAGAAATTAATGAAAACCATCATCAATATAGATGTCATTTTAAAGGGGATGGCTAGTAGACATTGGAAATGGATAATTACCACCATTTTGAAATCCAAGATGGCGACTTCCGCTTACCACAAAATAGTGAGAACCAATATGGATGTCATTTGAAAAGGGATGTTCAGTAGATATCGGAAATTGATGATTACCGCCATTTTGAAATAAAAAATGGCGAATTCCAGCTATCACAAGATAGTGAGAACCATCATCAATATGGATGTCATTTGAAAAGGGAAAGGTCAGTAGACAACAGAAATTGATGATTAGCACTATTTTGAAATCCAAGATGGTGACTTCCGGTAACCACAAAATAATGAGAACCATTATCGCAGTGGTTTAAAACGCGAAAAACGTGATCGTTTTGAATAACTTCGAAATGGTTAGTTAAAACGATTTTGAAATCCAAGATGGCGACTTCCGGTAACCACAAAATAATGAGAACCATTATCGCAGTGGTTTAAAACGCGAAAAACGTGATCGCTTTGAATAACTTCGAAATGGTTAGTTAAAACGATACACTACCCTCGGAAAAATTTATGGCAATACCATATTGCGATAAATTCTTCCCATCCTTTTTAAGGCAAAAATTTGATGAATAATTCTCCTATAAGTGAGATTCAAAATTTTTTCTCGTATAATTGGCTGGTGTATTCTGCAAAGTTGTAGTAAATTCTTTTACAAGAACCTTTTCCGAAGTGATGTGGTAATGTGGCTTTCAAAATCTTTGATATATAGAGTATTGTTACAGAAAATACCGAAAAAATCATTTTTTTTTATCATAACTTTTTTCTAAGACTTTTCAGAAGTTCAAAATGTTCTACAAAACTGTCACAATTGATGAAATACGAAATTTCGGTGAACGAAGCCACTTTATATGTTGAGTAGTTTCTGAGATATAAAATGACCTATTTCGTACTCAAATTACTCATGAACGGGCAAAGACGGGCAAACCACTCAGTATGAAAGTAGAAAAAATATGCTACAACATTCTGTATGAATAAGTTGTATCCGGCTGTATCCTTGGTAGCTGGATTTGAAGAATATGATTTATTAGTCTAAAATATTGATAACAAACATACGCATAGATGTTTGAAAAACAAATCGCAACTGGAGTCTTTTCATGAAAAAATACAATGCATTCTTAAAACTGAATTGTTTTGGAATAGGTATCCTAACGTTGTTCCGAAGTAGGTCCGCAAGTCCGGACCCGAAATGCTCCAAAGGGGGGGGGGGCATCAAAGGTGAAATGTAGGGGAAAGGGAGGAGGGGGTGGCTATGCTACACCCAACTGCATATTATATCTTCCATTTGATATTTTATTTGAGAAAATCGGTTCGGTCATCGCCGAAGAATCGATGTGACTTTAATTGTGGAATATGCCGTCTATAAACTCAATGACTACACCAAGTGACACGGGAACAATATAGGTGTTAAGGCCAATAGTTGAAGACTCTACCGGATTGAGGAAAACCACTCGACATGCTAGTTCGTAAAATCTTTGTAATTGTAATTTATTAAATACATACGGGAACCTTTCGTTTAAACTTTTACAAGATCAAGGAGCTACATTAGGAGTTTGAACTTAACAGAGAATTTAAGTGATTACAATCAGCATTGAAATCTTTGGAAATGTGTCGTTGAACTACTCGAATATCAGTCCTTATCGTCGTTGTCTACCCTCTTCCCTTGTTGCCAGTTCTGTTTAATTACCACCGACTAACACCTTTAATACTAACCATTTTGTTTATATCATTTATTATCAAACGATGATATCTGGCGAATAATTTACAAATGTGTTCTAAAAATGAACATATCACTTAGGTGCTACTCGTGGTTCCATCATTGAACAACAAGCGCTGCAAACTGTGATGGTACCTGCCGCACGCGTCGTCGCTCGGCATACTGCGATTTGTATCGAAACACTGGCCGAAATAGATGCGATTCGGCCACTTCCATGTCATTTTCATCCTCGAATTGTGTAATCAGTGGAACAGGATTTAGTTCCAGTTTATCTGGTAGTTGTACTAAGCTTCTCTTCACGATTGTTTGAATGACTGGTTCGGTTCCCGGTTCCGGATTTAATTCTTTACTAAACATCAGATCATCGTAATTTACGTAGTGTTTCGAAATGCTGTCCCATGAATCACTATCAAAGCTTTCTGTTTCAGTCTGGGGTACCGGTGAACAATACAATCCGAGAATTGTTAGCAGAACAATCTGTTTTCAAAAATTGTTTTATTAGTATGTTTTCATCACTGACTTTACCTCTGACTGAACTTACGAATAAGATTGCTAAAACCATGCTGCTGGCTCGATACTGATATATACTAAACAGCAACTGCTAATCCGTTGTTAATCTTTCTAGATTTATGTTTTCTATCTCGATCACTGACAGACACTGAAATCCATTCAGCAATAGACGGTCTCATTTATACGCGATAAAATCCACTTTAAATCGATGGATGTAAGAATTCACAGCTTATTATGTGCTGGACGGAGGTGTGAAAACATGGCACCCGCTAGAATGTATTGTTCACCTTTTAAGTCGTTGACGCCCTTCTCTGATACACTAACTATGACGACACGCTTTTCAACTTTTACTAAGCCACTTATGACGAAGTGAAATTAGCACATTCTTAATCATCCCTGAGACAGATACGCTATCTTGAACCAGGGAATTCCAGCCTGTTCTGGTTAAAGTTTACACTCAAGATAAATTTGTCGGGATAATCACTGAGTAATTTTACAGTAGTTTAATTAATAATTATTATAGAAATCCTGATTAATTTGTTCCTTAAATGATAAATATAATAAAATAAGGCAGTTTCTCGAAAAGAAGAAATACTATGAGAATATTGTGTAAGTTTAAAGAGTTTTATTAGTATTTTGATACGTCATCTAAGTTGCATTAAATAAGTCATCATATTAACCTAACATTCATGATTTAATAAGTAAGAACTATTTCTAACAAATAAACTACGACGAGTGTCGTACTACGCGGCTTTTGTAGTACTGAATGGCTGCCTGCCGGTATGCTTCCGAGTATCCTGATGTAACTTGTACTTGAAGAGTGGTTTAAAGAGATGGACTTCAGCCACTTCCAAAAGCTCATCTTGCGCCTGTTCCGGTTTGAATGACAGCTCGCGTTTCCCCTCTCGATCATTTGAATTAACTGATGTGATATATCGTTTGACCCTATCAGCTGTATGTTCCGAAACCGGTATTTTGAAAATATCCGATAGTTTAATGATATCTTCGTCAGAGATTGAATTAACACTTGGAACAGTGGATTCTTGAATCGTAGTCGATTCCGAGTTATCGTTGGTAACCTCTGCTGACGATGACCGAACAGTCGTGGGCTTGCTTTCTTCTATTGTATTGTTTTGTACTACCGAAGTGCTCTCTTCGCTCTGGTCCGATAGCGAGTTCCTGCGCATGTCATGGCGGATTTTTCGGTTTGTTGGCACCGGTGAACAATACTGTTGCTGGAAGAACACCGTTGAGCACAAGAAAAACTACGGGAAGATAAATGTAGCACTGTCAAGGAAACTTTCTTTGTGAATCGCGCAACTTCTTAAACACTTACACAGATTGTCTTCCGCGAAATCATTGTACAAACTTCCCAGAAATCATTAACTCTTGAGCGATTATTTGTTAATGCGTGGGTCGTGTATATTTCGGTCTTTTTATACAGTTCAAAACCGTCTCGAAAACTCTATCCATAACCAATGATACATATAGCGAAAGTATTGTGATTGTTTCCAAATATTTTGGCACGCTGTGATGGTCTGAATATTCATGGTTTCAGGTTATCACCTCCAATAACAGTTGCATGTACGGTAGTATTATACGGATACTAAGAGTTTCTAGATGTTGTTGAGTGAGCTATGCATATCCGTAGTTTATGGTGTGATTGACATACCTCCGATGGCCATTATGCTCAGTTGCAGTAGACACGAAATCCTGTTTTCTACATTTTTAACAGTATTCGCCAGTTATCACCTGATACTCATAGCTTACAAACGGTGTCTAGTTGTGGAACATGAGCTGATTAAGTGTAAAGAGCTATGGAGCTAGAAAAATCTTTTTTAGACCCAAGAGGACGTTCCTCTAGCCATAGTATTTGGTAGCAGTATGACCAAAAACCCATTTATATAGAACCTTTAGGACGAACAACTATGGATCAACCAAGTTTTAGAATTTGGTTACACCGAATTGAAGTTATTGGAGAGCTAATGACGATAAGTAAAAAGTCATACCGAGGCTAGACTAACTGCCACATTATAGCATATTTGATTCCATTAACACATTACTGAATCGATGCGCTATGATTATTAACTATATCAACACTAGAGTTCAAACGATGAGAGTTAATATATTTCGTTACAGTTTGCGATGAAACTTGGTGCTAATCAATTACGACGTGATTGAAATGCGGCGTGAATTCCGCCAATATTTGCCGATACAATTTCGACTTGTTCCTGTTAGAAATTTTGGTCACAACATATTTGTTTACACCTGCTGACAAATAATAATTGCGCTCCAACTAAGCGAAGCGACCTTTGTCCACATGCAGATGCCGTTTCAGTCACGTAGTATGCAATCATTCAAAATTCCGAATACAATTTCGAGATATTAGATACTAATCAACTCATATCAATGAATTTTCGACAAATTTCCCATAATGAAAAAATCCGTGCTCTTCTACTGTATGAAGTGTATTGGGCGTGAATCTTATTCTTATTCTAACCCCCATGTAATTCCCCTATTCTCTGAAATTCTAACCTCAACTGCTGTTAGAATGGATGAACTGACAGTGGTTAGGGTTAAAGTTTCACTGTCCAGCAAAAACGGCCTTAAGGGGGTCTTCTACTCGCGAGGCCATGATTGAGCACGTTTTTGGGAATAAATTGTAAAGCATCTACTCAATGGGTTTTGAAATTGAATAATCTCTCGCGATCTTGAAACTTTATTGATGACATTGATATTGAAACAGCAAGGGTCCCGTGTAAAGGTAAAGGGTGTAAAGTTGTGACAAATTGGGTAATCTGTAATCAGAAACCCCTAATTTTTATAATCATAGTCACGTTGGCTATGTTTAGACGAGAGGGATTTTTTTATTTTATAATTTGTAAAAGTTATGTAACGGTTTGTGAAAATTTCCAATATTTACGTTAGGCCATAAAAATGGAATAAATTGACATTTTGCAAATCCCTCTCAAGCAAACATAGCGGTATGTTTTCTGGATAATTGAAAAAAATATAGAAATCGGACCAGTAGACCGCATAAAAAACTACTTTCGGGAAAACGTGTTTAAAGATAAAGTACTGCGTATAACTCGATAGTAGTTACTTACTAGATAATATACTATATTGGGTCCGCATAGCTCACCTTCATCATCACGAAAATGATCTTGGCTTTGACTATTTTGCTCTCTCTCTCTGTTGAATTCGGGCCTTTTTTGCCGCGACACCCACTTTGCGTTCAGAACGAGTTATACCTTCACTGTTGAGTCGAGAAGCACATAATTCAGCTTTAGTCCCCAAGGTAATTCCAATCACCTCCTTAGGTTGTAAGATCAACGAAAATCCTTGGATGAAGATACTGACTGCCAAATAAGCCACAACATTGACCACCTGCCTGCCAGAATTTGTGCATGTGTTTGGGCGCTAAGCAACAGATTCCACTATTCAGAGACTCATTGATGTTTTGGGTGTGAGTTCCTAAGCATCTTTCTAATAAATCAGTAGATGATAGACTTTCGTAGATCCTGACATGTTAGAAAGTTTCTAAAGTTCCTTTTACTTCAGACTGACGGCACTTGCACCAAATGTCCTCTCCGGGTGAACACTTTGAGGGAGGCCCAGATTGCATTTCGCATATGTTCAAGAGAATTTGAGTTTCTCCGAATCGCCAGCCCATAAAATGTTGTTAGCTTGCCGATTGATTTGTCCGTCAAAAAAGGGAAAACAAAGGGAAGTTTTCCCACCGATTCCTTTGTTTTCTTTATTCAGTTTTCGTAATATCGTTCCTATACGCTTCTCAACATGTCCGTTGCATTTTTTTCGGTACGATAAACTCGTTCCCTAAAAAAACAAGAAACCATTCACAGACGCTCACACATATATATATATATATATATATATATATATATATATATATATATATATATATATATATATATATATATATATATATATATATATATATATATATATATATATATATATATATATATATATATATATATATATATATATATATATATATATATATATATATATATATATATATATATATATATATATATATATATATATATATATATATATATATATTTCGAAACTTTTTCAAAATGTGGAGAGGTCTACTGTATATGTACTGTTGGTATTGGCGTTTGGTGTTCAAACAAGCATCGGGATAAATACACTTTTTGGTTGGTTTCTGAATTATTTACTATTTCTTCAAAGGGCAATTTAATAATCTTTACAACGCCGTATGGATGGTCAAAATCGGTTGGAAAATTCCAAAGTTATAGAAATATTAAAGAAAAAAAGAGGATTTTTTCGTATTTTAAAGACTTGTTCTATAAAAAATGAAATATTGCATAATAAAGTTTACAAAACACGAATATTTTTGAAAAGGCTGGATACTGTACAACGTTAAATCGACACTTTCTCATTTTTCTCAGCCTCCAACTTCATGCCAAATGGAGTATTTATGGGACTATTTCAAGCGAGAAATTCGCAAGTATATAATTACTAGCCAGATTTAGTCAATGTCCACATTTTGTTAGCCTAAAATACACAATGAAGCTGATAAAAACGGGTCTTTACTGTATTTATTATTCACGTTAATAGGTACATCCCATTATCTGAGGATATCTTCGTTCAATTGCATCGAACTACTCCAATTTTTAGGTAGTTTTCAAGGGGTTATTTTATCGACTTCTTCCAAAATTCGGCGAACCTATTCCCATTCGTGCGATAGTTTATGTTAAAAGGGTATCCATAATTAATTGGTATATTTAAGTGTTTACACTACCAGCCAAAAGTTGAAGTTCACTTGCTTTTTTGGAATTTTACATAATTGAGTGGGTTTCCCAGTTGACTTTGTTAAGCACGTGCGTCTTCACGATATCATGTTGCTACACGCTACTGGTCAGAGTGTAGGAGAGGGTTTGACGCCTTTGGGTGACGCGTAGATCACAAACAAGCTTGTTATGACAGGTTGTATTATAATTATAGGTTGTATTAATAATTATATTCCATATTTTTTTTCTTTTTTAAAAGGTAAGTAGAAAGATTTGTATTTTGAACATCGTAACTGTCGAAAAACTATACAATTTGACCTAATTATCATTTCGAAGATTATCATCTCATTATTGAAAAGTGAAAAAATGGGGAAAACCATAGCTTTTTGAATATTATATTAGCATTATAGGGTGAGCTTAAACTTTTGACAGGTAGTGTATATGTTGCAGGTAGAGAAAATTCATAAATTTTCAGCTTTTTCCTACACAATATTACAAAAGCTTCTTAAACAACTTTCCCGAATAAGATTGTGAAAATTTATCAAGTATTTGAAATTTTTAATAGAAGTGACGGAAGGTTATCGTAAAGTTTCGAGAAAAAGAAAATTCCAGTAATGATGATTTACCCTAACCGGTTTCGAGAGTTTTTTATTTGTTCTTTGGAATTAGGATTAGGGATAATAATTCAGATCAAAAATACTACTGGCAAATCATTTTTAGAAAAAGTCGATATCGAAGTAAAGTTTGAACTTTGCACGAATGCACTTCAGAGGTAGCGAGATATCAAGAGCTGAATATTTAGTGCTGAGTTCTCAGCCGCATTCGAAATTTGAGTAAACGTTATTGAGAGTATGAACTTCAAATCCATTCAAAAATTTGTTTTTAGAATTTTTTGACTCAGCACAATTCAGTTTTCCCTACACAATGCATTGATTGAAGATATGATAGATATGTTATTAACCGAGCATTAGCAATAATTGGTTTGTATGTCTATTTTATGGGCCATTTTTCCGCTTTTCCGCCAAATTGGTTTAGCCTTTGAGATTTCTTGCACTGATATTGTCCTATGCTAATTTTAGCAGTCCCACCACTATCCCATGTAGTATGTGTTATCAAAACCTTCGCGAAGAATCAAGTTCTAAAAGTTCTGAATCGATATAGGGTGACGAGCCCATTTTCGCCATGTTTCTATTATCACGCTACCCATTTGAAGCCGTTGGTTAGAGCAGAATCTGCCATCTTTGTTCAACGCCGACGGGAAGAGAGTTCGAAAGCGTAGTGTTATAATCAAGAGTATTTTATGCTATAGGATTATTTCTTGATATGGATATTGTCAAGTAATCCTTACGAACACCATTGCAACCTTCAGTGTCATTTTATTTCGTAAGAGAAGATTTGCACGCGTTCTACATTCTGCTAGGATTCATTCACTTATAAGTGACACACACTTCTTAGTAAACTACATTTTTCAGACTTTGATTTTTCGGGACTCTGATCATCAACGATCTACCGGAGTATACAAAAATCATTGTCTCACTGTGATAAAGTTCATCTATGATAAATCAAGAGAACACTAGAAATTTGGTTCGTCGAGCTTTTAGCAGAAATAGCAAAAGCTTCAATAAAATCTGATAAGCAAAAATTCCAATTTTTGATTTTTAAAGGGACTTATAAGAAATAAACACAATAAAAGTATTTTTGTGTATTTTTGCTATTACTATAGTGTGCTAATAGTGTAATTGAAGTGTCACAAAGGTCCCCAGCCTTTTGTAATGAACCGCAAGTAAACACGACCATCTTAAGCGTGTCGATTTCACCCTAACCAAAGGGTGTCGGTTTTACCCCAACAGCGAACATTTTTTTTAAAAAGCAATAAAAAATATTGAATTTCTCAAACTAGTCTTTAATGCACCCAGTTGGTCATAGGAAAGACCGATAATAATAGGTACTGAAAAAAGTGATTTGAAAAGCTTTTGTTCAGTTAAAATCTTAAAATCTACCAACAAAATCTAACATCCAGACGAGTATGAACGCTGTTGTCGTATGTTTTGTTTATTTTATGACATTCGGCGTACTGACGTAAATCCAATTTGTCATAATTTCCAATAATTACCCTATGTACAATTCTTGGTATCTGTTTTATGTGTTTTTATCCTTCCAGTACATAGTCAACTGAAATTTGTGAAATTTGCAGTGTTAGATTTGTACATGGAGCCGTGGAGGTCAAAAGTCAATTGTCAATAACGTGTTTCATTTGCTTCTTAAAACATTTAAAAAAATACATTTTTACTTGTTTCGATCCAATTAGATAATTTTAAAAGTTTGGAGCGAAAAATCCTTTCCTCATAGAAAATATTTCGTAATTCTTGAATTTGCGTTAAATGATGTAATTTTTTATCAAACTTTGTATGGACATATCTATTAAAGTAGTTATTTTTTTTGTGGAACTCATACCCTGTTAATCCTTATGAAGTAGTGAAATGAATTTACGTTAACTGGAATATTTAAATAGTTATTTATAAAATTAGCACGACATTGAACGTATGAACTGTTGGGGAGACTTGACCATGATTTGCCAATAAGCTGAAGAAAGATACAAAATTTATGATATTTACTATTCTTTGGTATCTACTGTGAATGTTAATAACTTCACAAAAAATCCCATCTGTCTATATCTTTATAGTACTAGTCAACAAGCTGTTATATGGCTGATTTCGTGATACGTGAACCTGCAATGTAATCAGTACAGTTAATCCCAAAAGTACATGCATTAAAAAAATAGAACTCATGAAATTCAATCGTTTTATATTTTTAACTGGTAGTAAGGACTCCAACAATATGGGAAAAAATGATTACAGCATGCCTTTTGCCATTGTTGTTTGTTCTGATATTTCAAAATTATCTTGGTCAAGTTTCCCCACGCCTCCCACCGCGTGGAGACTTTACCAGAAAAAAAACGATCACAGAAAAACTTTTATAACTGTTGAAAAGGTAAAGTAACAATTCTGAAAAAAAATTATGAATACGCACAATACTTGTGCACATTACATTTCAACGAGTTTTGAAAGATTGAAAACTTTTTTGGATATTTACGTAGGTTTAACTGAAAGCCTGGTGAAGTCTCCCCATATTCCCCTATACGTTTTGCTAGGTGTTCGGGCCATTTATGTGCCTAGTGTATAAGTAAACATTGATTGAGCCCACGGTCGACGGACTAAATGTCAAATTGTCTAGAGATAGCCCACGCTGCTGTAATTGAAGGGGTCTTCTACTCTCATGATTTCAAAATCGTTTTTTTTTCTTTGTTTAATTTCAATCTATATGTATCTGAGAATACGCCACAGAAAGGATTTGGTGAACATCATATTCCTTGGCATGCTTCTGGGAACCGAATGGTACCCATCTCCGGGCGTTTCTGAGATACTAAGCGTGGCGCACCACGATGGTGCTTGTCTATGGAAAAACCATTGTTTTTTTCTTGACCGTTTATATATATATATATATATATATATATATATATATATATATATATATATATATATATATATATATATATATATATATATATATATATATATATATATATATATATATATATATATATATATATATATATATATATATATATATATATATATATATATATATATATATATATATATATATATATATATATATAAACGGTCAAGAAAAAAACAATGGTTTTTCCATAGACAAGCACCATCGTGGTGCGCCACGCTTAGTATCTCAGAAACGCCCGGAGATGGGTACCATTCGGTTCCCAGAAGCATGCCAAGGAATATGATGTTCACCAAATCCTTTCTGTGGCGTATTCTCAGATACATATAGATTGAAATTAAACAAAGAAAAAAAAACGATTTTGAAATCATGAGAGTAGAAGACCCCTTCAATTACAGCAGCGTGGGCTATCTCTAGACAATTTGACATTTAGTCCGTCGACCATGGGCTCAATCAATGTTTACTTATACACTAGGCACATAAATGGCCCGAACACCTAGCAAAACGTATAGGGGAATATGGGGAGACTTCACCAGGCTTTCAGTTAAACCTACGTAAATATCCAAAAAAGTTTTCAATCTTTCAAAACTCGTTGAAATGTAATGTGCACAAGTATTGTGCGTATTCATAATTTTTTTTCAGAATTGTTACTTTACCTTTTCAACAGTTATAAAAGTTTTTCTGTGATCGTTTTTTTTCTGGTAAAGTCTCCACGCGGTGGGAGGCGTGGGGAAACTTGACCAAGATAATTTTGAAATATCAGAACAAACAACAATGGCAAAAGGCATGCTGTAATCATTTTTTCCCATATTGTTGGAGTCCTTACTACCAGTTAAAAATATAAAACGATTGAATTTCATGAGTTCTATTTTTTTAATGCATGTACTTTTGGGATTAACTGTACTGATTACATTGCAGGTTCACGTACCACGAAATCAGCCATATAACAGCTTGTTGACTAGTACTATAAAGATATAGACAGATGGGATTTTTTGTGAAGTTATTAACATTCACAGTAGATACCAAAGAATAGTAAATATCATAAATTTTGTATCTTTCTTCAGCTTATTGGCAAATCATGGTCAAGTCTCCCCAACAGTTCATACGTTCAATGTCGTGCTAATTTTATAAATAACTATTTAAATATTCCAGTTAACGTAAATTCATTTCACTACTTCATAAGGATTAACAGGGTATGAGTTCCACAAAAAAATAACTACTTTAATAGATATGTCCATACAAAGTTTGATAAAAAATTACATCATTTAACGCAAATTCAAGAATTACGAAATATTTTCTATGAGGAAAGGATTTTTCGCTCCAAACTTTTAAAATTATCTAATTGGATCGAAACAAGTAAAAATGTATTTTTTTAAATGTTTTAAGAAGCAAATGAAACACGTTATTGACAATTGACTTTTGACCTCCACGGCTCCATGTACAAATCTAACACTGCAAATTTCACAAATTTCAGTTGACTATGTACTGGAAGGATAAAAACACATAAAACAGATACCAAGAATTGTACATAGGGTAATTATTGGAAATTATGACAAATTGGATTTACGTCAGTACGCCGAATGTCATAAAATAAACAAAACATACGACAACAGCGTTCATACTCGTCTGGATGTTAGATTTTGTTGGTAGATTTTAAGGTTTTAACTGAACAAAAGCTTTTCAAATCACTTTTTTCAGTACCTGTTATTATCGGTCTTTCCTATGACCAACTGGGTGCATTAAAGACTAGTTTGAGAAATTCAATATTTTTTATTGCTTTTTAAAAAAAATGTTCGCTGTTGGGGTAAAACCGACACCCTTTGGTTAGGGTGAAATCGACACGCTTAAGATGGTCGTGTTTACTTGCGGTTCATTACAAAAGGCTGGGGACCTTTGTGACACTTCAATTACACTATTAGCACACTATAGTAATAGCAAAAATACACAAAAATACTTTTATTGTGTTTATTTCTTATAAGTCCCTTTAAAAATCAAAAATTGGAATTTTTGCTTATCAGATTTTATTGAAGCTTTTGCTATTTCTGCTAAAAGCTCGACGAACCAAATTTCTAGTGTTCTCTTGATTTATCATAGATGAACTTTATCACAGTGAGACAATGATTTTTGTGTACTCCGGTAGATCGTTGATGATCAGAGTCCCGAAAAATCAAAGTCTGAAAAATGTAGTTTACTAAGAAGTGTGTGTCACTTATAAGTGAATGAATCCTAGCAGAATGTAGAACGCGTGCAAATCTTCTCTTACGAAATAAAATGACACTGAAGGTTGCAATGGTGTTCGTAAGGATTACTTGACAATATCCATATCAAGAAATAATCCTATAGCATAAAATACTCTTGATTATAACACTACGCTTTCGAACTCTCTTCCCGTCGGCGTTGAACAAAGATGGCAGATTCTGCTCTAACCAACGGCTTCAAATGGGTAGCGTGATAATAGAAACATGGCGAAAATGGGCTCGTCACCCTATATCGATTCAGAACTTTTAGAACTTGATTCTTCGCGAAGGTTTTGATAACACATACTACATGGGATAGTGGTGGGACTGCTAAAATTAGCATAGGACAATATCAGTGCAAGAAATCTCAAAGGCTAAACCAATTTGGCGGAAAAGCGGAAAAATGGCCCATAAAATAGACATACAAACCAATTATTGCTAATGCTCCGTTAATAACATATCTATCATATCTTCAATCAATGCATTGTGTAGGGAAAACTGAATTGTGCTGAGTCAAAAAATTCTAAAAACAAATTTTTGAATGGATTTGAAGTTCATACTCTCAATAACGTTTACTCAAATTTCGAATGCGGCTGAGAACTCAGCACTAAATATTCAGCTCTTGATATCTCGCTACCTCTGAAGTGCATTCGTGCAAAGTTCAAACTTTACTTCGATATCGACTTTTTCTAAAAATGATTTGCCAGTAGTATTTTTGATCTGAATTATTATCCCTAATCCTAATTACAAAGAACAAATAAAAAACTCTCGAAACCGGTTAGGGTAAATCATCATTACTGGAATTTTCTTTTTCTCGAAACTTTACGATAACCTCCCGTCACTTCTATTAAAAATTTCAAATACTTGATAAATTTTCACAATCTTATTCGGGAAAGTTGTTTAAGAAGCTTTTGTAATATTGTGTAGGAAAAAGCTGAAAATTTATGAATTTTCTCTACCTGCAACATATACACTACCTGTCAAAAGTTTAAGCTCACCCTACAATGCTAATATAATATTCAAAAAGCTATGGTTTTCCCCATTTTTTCACTTTTCAATAATGAGATGATAATCTTCGAAATGATAATTAGGTCAAATTGTATAGTTTTTCGACAGTTACGATGTTCAAAATACAAATCTTTCTACTTACCTTTTAAAAAAGAAAAAAATATGGAATATAATTATTAATACAACCTATAATTATAATACAACCTGTCATAACAAGCTTGTTTGTGATCTACGCGTCACCCAAAGGCGTCAAACCCTCTCCTACACTCTGACCAGTAGCGTGTAGCAACATGATATCGTGAAGACGCACGTGCTTAACAAAGTCAACTGGGAAACCCACTCAATTATGTAAAATTCCAAAAAAGCAAGTGAACTTCAACTTTTGGCTGGTAGTGTAAACACTTAAATATACCAATTAATTATGGATACCCTTTTAACATAAACTATCGCACGAATGGGAATAGGTTCGCCGAATTTTGGAAGAAGTCGATAAAATAACCCCTTGAAAACTACCTAAAAATTGGAGTAGTTCGATGCAATTGAACGAAGATATCCTCAGATAATGGGATGTACCTATTAACGTGAATAATAAATACAGTAAAGACCCGTTTTTATCAGCTTCATTGTGTATTTTAGGCTAACAAAATGTGGACATTGACTAAATCTGGCTAGTAATTATATACTTGCGAATTTCTCGCTTGAAATAGTCCCATAAATACTCCATTTGGCATGAAGTTGGAGGCTGAGAAAAATGAGAAAGTGTCGATTTAACGTTGTACAGTATCCAGCCTTTTCAAAAATATTCGTGTTTTGTAAACTTTATTATGCAATATTTCATTTTTTATAGAACAAGTCTTTAAAATACGAAAAAATCCTCTTTTTTTCTTTAATATTTCTATAACTTTGGAATTTTCCAACCGATTTTGACCATCCATACGGCGTTGTAAAGATTATTAAATTGCCCTTTGAACAAATAGTAAATAATTCAGAAACCAACCAAAAAGTGTATTTATCCCGATGCTTGTTTGAACACCAAACGCCAATACCAACAGTACATATACAGTAGACCTCTCCACATTTTGAAAAAGTTTCGAAATATACATGGGTCAGCTCAAATTTTGGTTCTAGGTGTGAATTTAAGAACTTTTGCCAAAAATGGCTTAATTTGGACATGATTTAGAGGTGTCTCCAATCAAAAATCGTGTTTTTGCTGTTTCCATTGGAAGATCACTTACACTCTGATTTGATAGGCCCTACATGCCCACATATCATCAAAGGTTGTTCCTTACACATATCTTAACATATTTTAATAGGTGAACATAGCTTTAATCGCAATAGAAAATTTGTTAACTGGATTTTCATATAAAAAAGTATATCAAATCCAAGGAAAATTAGTAGTATTTTTTCTTGGTTTTGGTATTCTTTTCTATATAAAAATCCAGTTAACAAATTTTACAAGTACGATAACGATCCAAGCGCCTCTTCTAGTTATTTTACTATAGTAGCTTTATTAAATCTAATAACAGATTCAATTGTTCAGCAATGTTGAAGCCTATACAATTTCACGCAAGTTTTTCGCATACTATGTATCGATATTTTGTTTATAAAAAAGATATAATAAATTTTCCGAATTATATACACATGACAAAAGACTAACGTAAACGGTTTTGTGGGGTACATTTGTACCCCAAACTTTATGCGGGCACTGTTAGGTTAGTCAAATGAAACAAATAAGTTGCACCTGCTTTAATTGAAGTTTAATAATCAATTTGATTTATGATAAAGTTTGCTTGCAGTTAAAATAAACCGTAACGAAATAACAGGTATTACAAATAGCTCTGGAGTACAAATGTACCCAGTTCCTTGCTAATGAAATGCCGTTACAACAGCCAAACTAACGATCAACCATTGGGTTGTGCACGCTGCGCTTGCGTGGCCGACTGACCGGTTGACGCGGATTGACTTTTGCTGTGAGCCGTGTTTGCAGACATTGTTCGATAGCTTAATGGCAGTGTTGGAGGACACGGCTCACAGTGGGGGTCATTGTGTGTCGATTTATCGTCGGCTTCGTCATCGTGCACAGAGCAATTAATTAATTAAATAAATGCAGAAGTAGAAGCATTGTAATAATTAGTTTTTATTACAAGCCAACAAATGTTATGTGCTAGTCGTATGTATATCTGTGTATGTGTTCGTCTGAGTATTTGAGACAACTGGATCAGGGAATGGATGCAGAACTGGTGTATATGATAGTATAGTGGGTAATCCTTAGCCGGTGTACAATCTGTGCTTTCGATTCAATTCATTTGGGAAGATCGGATTTGATAAATTAAAGTACGATTAATTTACAGACGCACGGGAATTATCCATACCCGGCATTATAAAATTCTAACAGTCTGTTTTTGTTGCACTTCTATTAGTTGTTACTATGTTTTAATTGCTGAAAGGTTCCGCTGTATCGATTTGTTTGGCTATGTTCGACAAATTTAAGATTAAGTGTAACGAAAGCAAAGAAATTGAACGACGGCTAGGTATTCTAGAGCAAAATAGTTATTAACTTAACTTCTGCTGTTAAGAGTTGGGCTTTTCATCCAAGTCTACCGCATGGTCGTTGAGAGAACATAACTCATCATCACCCCGGTAATTATTGAACTTTTAGTACCTATAAAATTACCAACACGGTCTTGTGTCAATGATACATTATGTAGAAAATATTGAAGAATGTTTAAAAAATATAGTTTGTTCAAAAATTTAAAAAAATATTGCCAATTTTGTCGTCTAACCACTCCATAGTTCGTTCGCACGATCATACCTCGAGCGCGTACGAAAGTATCTACCCTAAGTCATAGCAACCTAGACTAATGCCTTCAGTTGGACCAATAAAAAATACGCTGATATTCACTAGATAAAACGCTCCATGGCGAAATGACTCTAGTGATATGGGGGAACTTTTTTCTAGTATCTGAACCGTACACTGAAAAGTATCAGATTTGCAGTCCGCCCGATCATTCATGAACACACACGAATATGCGAATTCGGTTATAAAATCGAATTTATCCACGCGAAGTTACATACACGCTAGCAGACGTGACCAACACGTAAACTTATAAAAGAAACATGAAAACATCCCGGTGATTGAGTGAACGTTTGAATACTTATAAACTCATAAACACGGTCCAAAGCGCGTCTATTAGCACGATCATAAATCGGTCACGTACGAAAGTTCCTTACCATCGGACTAGTTGGACCAATCGAAAAAATGACGCTCATATCCACTAAACAACGCGTTCCATGGCGACATAACCGGAAACTTTAGGGATATGGTAAATCTCTCTTCTAGCATTCAGTACGTTAACACACAATCACTCAAGCCCTTCGCGATCATCCACGCACACCAGCGCCAGCGATCTCATAAAGTGGATAACGCCCCGATTACTAAGTGAACGTTTTAGTACTTATAAAATTATAAACGCGGTCTCAAGAGTAAACGTCCGGAAGTCCCCATTCTCGAACCTAGCCACCTAGATCCATGCCATCAGTTGGACCAATAAACAATGACGCTCATATCCACTAGACAACAAGTTGCATGGGATATGACCGGGAACTCTAGTGATATGAATGAACTTATCATTTTCTAGCATCTGAACCGTACACAGAAAATTGAGTATCAGATCCACGGTCCGCGCGCGATCATCCAAGAACACACTCGAATGTGCGAATGTACACACGGTTTTAAAATCGAATTTATGCACGCGAAGTTACATACGCGCTAGCACACGCGACTTACAAAAGTCCACACAATCGAGCAATTTAACGCGATCGTGATGTCCCCCGTCAGTTTATTTAAGTATATTTCGAATAACACGATAGTGTACGGACATTAAATATTCGAGTGCGCTTTGTGAGGAAAACAGCAATAAAAAATTCTTTTCTCATTTTCAGTTATACTTTTAATTGCTTATGGTGGCGGTCTCACCTCGTCTTCCTCTACGTTTGTGTCGAAGCTAGTTATCACATAGATCATATTGTTTGGTAGTCTGCTGAATCACCCAATGGTCCACTATGTTGGCTGATTAAGGCCTGTATCTGGGCTACCATTTCTTAAAAACAATCTATTTTCTAGCACCCCTAGTTAAAGTTAATGGAGAATCGTGGTAAATCGACTGCATCTGCAACGTGTTATCAAATAAACAAATTAACGAAAGTAAATTAAAAATCGTAAATTTAAAAAAAATATCCTACAAACACTGCAGTAATCACTGAATCATGCGCCTCAAAATCTCAGAAAGCCTTTATTTATTTTTCCTGCTATTTAGCACAACAAGGTGCTAATCTGAAACTAGTTAAAATCAGTTCAATTAGCGGGTGTGTTTTTCCGCTTTGAGCGTAATTGGAACAGTGACTTTCGTACGGGAATGAGAAGAACAAATCATAAATACGTCTAACAATGTAATAAAGCTCCTGAACTATACCACGGTGTTCCTAAAACCGTTATTAACTAAAAAAAAATGACCATAAATTTGGCATACGGCATTCGAAAGATACAGTATCCAAGCATCTTCTCAGTGAATTTCAAAATGATCCATCGAGGGATTCGAGAGATATGGCGATTTGAAGTTTTATGATACGTTTCATAAGGCTACCAGCAAACACCCACGGGTTCGGTCCTATCTCTACAAACAAAAATTTTTTTGTCTACTTATTTAGTACATGGCATTCGAAAGATATATTAATCAAGCATATCCTTTGCAAATTTGAAAATATTTCATTGACGGAATCGATAGTTATAACGGTTTGGATGTGGTATGCGGTCATAGATGGGTTTTCTACCAGACCTCAAGCGTGAATCCATGTTTGTCCATTGACTATTTAGATCGTTTATACGTGTCGCGATTTTTAAAGGAAACCCTTGCGATTTAATTACATAAATATAATGTACAAATGGTGTTATTTATATGGTGCACTGAAAAAATATGAAAATAGGGTTGTCTACCAAACGTTAAATATAATGTGTAATTTAAAAAAAATAGATGAAAGTTGGAATGTTTACTTCAAAAGGCCATATCTCAATGGTATGTTGACTGATTCTAATTATTTTTTCATTATTGAACAGGTAGACGTTTCATCGTTAATTTTCATCAAGAAGAATATAAAATAGAGTTGGCTACTTCAAACAATAGACAACTTAATTATCCTCAATCTTTATATTCAAAACGACGACCTATCAATTTCTATACATTAGTTGAATGCAACGAACGCAAACTACAAATCATGGAAAAATAAAACCATAAATTCAATATATATATATATATATATATATATATATATATATATATATATATATATATATATATATATATATATATATATATATATATATATATATATATATATATATATATATATATATATATATATATATATATATATATATATATATATATATATATATATATATATATATATATTCAAAAATATGAAGGTATTTGCTGATTCAGATCAATTTATGTTATGATACGGTTTTTGTTGGAAATTTTGTACAATCGTGATTCGCTGGTTGGGTTGACAGATGTTAAAACTGGGGGATGTTATTAGTAGGGGGATCAAAAGGGATGTAATTAGTACAAGTTCATCTGCTCATATATCTAACTATTATCAGTTTTATTGTCGAATTGAATTTAACATGATAATTTGACATTCAGATGTCGACAATGGACCAACTAGCGGAGGTCCAACTAAAAAGCGGCTCCTGTTAAAAATTGAGCGACCAGCGAATCACGACTGTGTTAGTTTTAACATTTCATATATCCATAATTTATAGTAAACAGCAATTGCAATCAACTAGTATATAAAAATTGATAGGCCGCTATTTTTAATACAAAAATAATCACTAAATAATTATAATACATATAGTTGAGACCAATTATATTGTCTATTTATTTATGTAGATTACTCTATTTTATATCCTTCTTAATGAAAATTAACGATGAAACGTCTACTTGTTCAATAATGAAAAAATAATTAGAATCGGTCAACAAACCATTGAAATATGGCCTTTTGAAGTAAACATTCCGACTTTTATCCATTTTTTTCATTTACACATTATATTTAACGTTTGGTAGACAACCCTATTTTCATATGTTTTAAGTGTATCATATAAATAACACCTTTTGTACATTATATTTATGTAATTAAATCGCAAGGGTTTCCTTTAAAAACCGCAGCACGTATAAACGATCTAAATAGTCAATGGACAAACATGGATTCACGCTTGAAGTCTGGTAGAAAACCCATCTATGACCGCATACCACATCCAAACCGTTATAAATTTCGATTCCGTCAATGAAATATTTTCAAACTTGCAGGAGATATACTTGATTACTATATCTGCCATGTACTAAATAAGTAGACAAAAAATTTTTTGTTTGTAGAGATAGGACCAAACCCGTGGGTGTTTGCTGGTAGCCTTATGAAACGTGTCATAAAATTTCAAATTGCAATTTTTCTCGAATCCCTCGATGGATCATTTTGAAATTCACTGAGAAGATGCTTGGATACTGTATCTTTCGAATGCCGTATGCCAAATTTATGGTCATTTTTTTAGTTAATAACGGTTTTAGGAACACCGTGATACTACAGTGTTTGCAGATAGCTGAGCGTCAGCGAAGAACCCTGGTATGACGCGTTTTCCTACGTGCGCATTGCATATACTCTCGAGCAAGGCGTAGGTATTCTTAGAACTGTTTAACTTTTCAATTTTGTGCCTGGTATTGCAAATCAATATTTTGCTGAAAATGATATGCATTAGCAACAAATCATACCTTTCTTAAGGGGACAGTTTAAAATTTAAAATATGAGTGGAAAATTTAATGTTGAAATTCGAAGAATTACGGAAGCTTTAGACGCAAGAATTGGATTGACAAAACTTCAATCGCGTTTTTCTTTGGGCTATATTAAAAACGGTGTACATGATAGCGCAAGAACAGCTCGACAGATTTGGATGAGATTTAGGCAATTTAATATTTATAATCGAATGAATGACAAAATATGAAAATATTTTTTTATTTTTAAGCAAAAACACCTAATTAATTTATTTAAAAAAACTGTTGTAAATAATGTTTAAAATGAAACCAAGAAAAAGTGAATCATCCAACAAACATACTGCACAGGCCACTTTTAGCGCTCCAAATTCAACATTAAAACGGAATTTCAAAAAACCACCTTCACTGAAAAAAGTTACGACTGTTTAAAATTTCAAGATGCTGTCCCCTTAATAGGCGCAGTATGAAGTGAAAACAATATCTAATTCAACGCATCTAGCCCGCCAAATTCCCATTTCAGTTAGCACTTAGTCGAGAATAAAAATAAAGCAAATGCAGTAAGGCCGAAGCCCTGCACGTGGGAGAACAAGTAACGATCAGAATCAGCGCGAAAAAGATTTAACTCTTTCATGGCCAAGTTTTTACTAGCTCATGTAGTGTTCCAAAACCTTTTTTTTTTCTTTAACATTTTGAAATCAAAAAAAACATGGAAACCTAGTTTTGTCAAGATAGATGCTTCTCTCGCAGTGCTCAATTTGGAGCGTCCGATGTGTCCCATATCACGAAACCACAACATATGGCTATAACCCCGCGGGTACAAATCCGTTCCTCGAAATGAGAAAACTGAAAAAGTGTTTTTATGTCATAAAAATGCACCATGAATTCAGTGCATCATATCATGAACTGTTTGATTGTAACGCAATATAAGCGTTCTTTTTTATCGAAGAGTATAATATCAGACGTTTTAATGACTATTCTGATTCCAGGTAACATGAGAGGGATTCCATGAGAAACCGGCCGACCGCAAAATATGACCATCGTCGATTCGAACGAAACTTTGCAGGTGTGTTCGGTTTATGAATCTCCATGATATTCTCTGGCAATTGGAATATTTTGATACAAGAGCAATTTTTCAAAAGGGCGTAAACGTTTCTACGTGCATGAATTTCAAAATTTTGTTGTTCGATTACTGTATTTTATACAGCAAAACTATCGGAGAACGAGTTACAGGGAATGAATACTTTTGTCTGAAAAAAATATACACGGAAAAAAATGTGTCATTTTTCAAAAAAACAAAAATTTATGTTAAAACTTAAAATTGCGAAAAAACCCATTTTTTTTAAATTTTTTTTATTTTGTCAACAAAAACCTAAAGAGAAAAGAAACATTTTGAATGTAATCGCATGATGGAGAACTTATCGGTAAAAAAGTTTTTCTAACAATAACTTTATACATGTTTTTAAATTTCATGTTAATTGGCATACAAAATTGTAATATTATTACGGAATATCATTTTAAGCATTATTTAAAATCAAAATGCATTTAACAAAAATCTTCCAAAATGCGATAGTTTTCGAGATATTTGGAATTTTGCTCCATCAAAAACAATTAATTCGAGTAATTATGCTCTTTTTAAAAGTTATTCGCGTTACTCCATCATAAAATGTCAACAATCTAATGTTTATCGTTTTAAAGACGTAAAAGCAACTTTTTTAGTGTATTTGGATCATGGAGAAACCTTCAATAAAAAAGTTTTCCTTACAACAACTTTTGACATATTTTTATAATTCATACTATTTGCAGTCAAAAATAAAATTTTCTTTTTGAATATGATTCTAAACGCCATTTTAAATCGAAATGCTTATAACAAAAATTTTCTGAAATGTATTAGTTCTCGAGATATTTTAACTTTTGTTTTAACAACACAATTATTTTGTTTTATTACGACCTTTTCATAAGTTATTCGCGTTTCTCCATCAACAATAATAGGTTTTTCAAAAGGCCCATAAACTTTACTGCAACTTTCCCTTTGACATCAAGGCGATATTGTAAACCATTTGAAAGTTACATGAAAGCAACCAAAATATTATTCAACCACTTATTGATGATTAAACTTTGAAGTTGAATCATATTATGGTTGTTCTCTTGTAACTATTAAATGCTTTACAATATCGCCCTGATGTCAAAGGAAAAGTTGCAGGAAAGTTTACGGGCCTTTTGAAAAACCTATTATTGTTGATGGAGAAACGAGAATAACTTATGAAAAGGTCGTTATTAAACAAAATAATTGTGTTGTTAAAACAAAAGTTAAAATATCTCGAGAACTAATACATTTCAGAAAATTTTTGTTATGAGCATTTCGATTGAAAATGGCGTTTAGAATCATATTCAAAAAGAAAATTTTATTTTTGACTGCAAATAGTATGAATTATAAAAATATGTCAAAAGTTGTTGTTAGGAAAACTTTTTTATTGAAAGCTTCTCCATGATCCAAATACACTAAAAAAGTTGCTTTTACGTCTTTAAAATGATAAACATTAGATTGTTGACATTTTATGATGGGGTAATGCGAATAACTTTTAAAAAGAGCATAATTACACGAATTAATTGTTTTTGTTGGTGCAAAATTCCAAATATCTCGAAAGCTATCGCATTTTGGAAGATTTTTGTTAAACGCATTTTGATTTTAAATGAAGCTTAGAATTATATTCCGTAATAAAATTACAGTTTTGTATGTCAATTAGTAGTAAATTTAAAAACATGTATAAAGTTATTGTTAGAAAAACTTTTTTACCGATAAGTTCTCCATCACGCAATCACATTTAAAATGTTTCTTTTCTCTTTAGGTTTTTGTTGACAAAATATAAAAAATTTAAAAAAAATGGGTTTTTTCGCAATTTAAATTTTTAAAATAAATTTTTATTTTTTTGAAAAATGAAACAACATTTTTTTCAGTGTATATTTTTTTCGGACAGAAGTATTCATTCCCTGTAACTCGTTCTCCGATAGTTTTGCTGTATAAAATACAGTAATCGAACAAAAAATTTTTGAAATTCATACATGTGGAAAACTTTACACCCTTTTGAAAAGTTGCTTTTGAGGCAAAATAATCTTATTACCTGTGGAAAATGTTTAGTCTTCCATGCCGGTGAAACGTGTAAAGTTTCATCGGAATCGAAGATGGTCGGTCACGATTTTAAAGATTTTCGGACGGATCTTCGTGGAATTCCCCATGAACTAATTTTCTGAATTTTTTAACTTATTTTATGAAATTGAAAATAAATTGTGTGTTATTCAATTAATTTAATTAAATTTATCTACTAATTTATGAAATTAAGAACCTCGCCAATGGCTAGTTTTGATTACATTCTCTTAGACTTGGGTCTGTAGTGGTTTCGGAAACGTACTAATAACACGGCTTTATAACACTACGATATATTTACTCTCATTGACTTCAAAATCGAAATCTATCGCCACAAGATTAAGAGAAGAATCCTACCGTTTTGCTATCACCGCCTTTCTTGCTCGCCAGTGTTACCAACCGTCTGAACTGTCGTCGGGGTCCGACTCTAAAATCTCCCTTTTACTTCAAATTTAATGCGGTAGGTAGTCCTGGAATCTAACCTTTGATTCTTTATGTTTGCGGCGCATCGGTTGGCGTGAGCTATCCTCCTCTACAGCCGAATCCTGAATATTAGGCCGTTCCTCTGAGTTCCTGTGTTGAGATGGCACTTCCTCGTGCGATGGTTGTGGTTTAGACAACTTTTCGATAACCGGAGCATTCTCTGCAGTTTCTTAAGTTGTACTATATTTCGAAGACATTCCTTACAGATCGCAAAGTCACATCAGCACCTTTAAGTCGAACAACTGTATGCTCTTCCATTGAATACTCTGTACTGAGTTTGCTATTCTTTTGAAATCGTTCTATCAGAACCTTCCAACCAATCTGGATATCACTTTGTTGGGCTCGTCGCTTTTTGTTTGTATATTCCTTGCCTCTCTCCTTTTGCAAACGGTCGTAATCCATAGTCTCTACATCAATGTGAATCTCTCGAGGTATTTGGGGGAATGTATTCTGCATTTTTCTCCCAAGCATCAAAGCAAACGGAGATCGCCCCATTGTCAGATGGGGGGGGGGGGGGGTGGTTGAGTTTGGACGTACTGACCAAGAACATTCCTCCAATCCTGCCAGAGTGCTTTGGCAATTTTCAACCGTTTCAGAATTGATCGGTTCTCTGCCTCTCCACCTCATTTTGTTGTGGCCAATACGGTATCGTATTAACCAAGCGTATCCCAATTTTTCTAGTATTGCTCATCAGAGGACTCTCAAAAGTTGGCAGCTCCATGGAGCTATGGGAACTAGGAAGGCAGCTACATTCGATAATCTCGAAGATGTCAACGAAACCTTGGATGGTTGTGAGCCGTGATTTCATTCGTGTGATGTTTCATGGCAAATAACTACACGCTGGGCGCGCATCTCCGACGTATTAGGCTCGTGGATAGTGGAATCTGCGATTTTTGCGACGGCTATCACGATATCGAACATATTGTCTGGGCATGCACCGCGTATCGCTCTGCCAGGTCTCGTCTGATTGATTACCTCCGGGCCCGAGGAAGTTCATCTAGTGTTCCAGTACGAGATGTTCTGGCAAGCCGTGATGTCCCCTATATGTCCTTTATCCACCTCTATTTGAAGTCTGTTGATGTTCAGGTTTGGATCTCTTTTTCAGAACTTTTTAATTCCTATCGTCTGCGCCAGATGTTGAAAAACTTGCACCAATGAATGTCCGGACACCTAACACAGCATTACTGGAAGTATGGTGTTAACCGCGGCTTGGAAACCTGGTTTACAATGCTTCCCTGCGGGTCCAAGAAGGACAGGCTGGCGTCCTGCTCATGATGTCATGGAAATGATCTTCCATCTGGCATGAGCCTGCAAGCAAAAATCGCCTTTCCATTTGAATCAATGTATTGTACAAAGATGGCTGACGCCGCTCTAACCAGCGGCTTCACATGGTTAGGGCGAAAATAGGCTCATTACCCAAGGTGAAATTTTTAAATTTCTACATATTTGTTATTTAGGGTGAGCATAAAGCTATTCCAGGAATGACTAGATTTTTCAATAGCGCGAAAAGAACTTTCCGTGGCCATGTATGTAAGTTTACTCTTTTACGCAACGCATTCTGTTTTACACGATCTTCCTAAAATAAAAGATTAAACATGGTAACTGAAACCATCGCCAGCAGACTCTGCACTCCCCTACTATAAATTAGAAGTCATGAATTAAACAATCAAAGCACTTGAGAAATACTCCTTACTGTTTATGTAATTTGCGTTCTGATGAAATCTAAAATAAAGCAACCATCTTTATTCGCTTATGTTGAAGTAACTAGAAGAAAACAAGTTTTTTCAAGCCAAGCAAATTTGGCACTAGAGGGTTAAATATTTTTGTTTATTGACATGTTTTTCTAGTTTTAAGATAGATGCAAACATTTTCGTAAAAAGCATTGTTTCCTCCTTTGTCTATAAACTGAATTCTTAGTTTTAAGATTGTGTAAATTTTCTATAAAAACGACTGGTTTCTCTCTTGTATCCCAAACACACTCACAAAAACGCGACGCGAGACAGGACACAACACTTATTGTCCTTACTAACTTTAAAAAAGGATTAAAAATTACCTTTTTGTAGACCAGTTTCGGGCTCGATGTTGCCCATCTACAGGACGATGTCCGACTGATTACTGGATAACAAATACAATCATACTGCGTGCAGTACTCGTCGAGAAGAGAATTAAAAAACACAAAAATTCACTGAATTTTCAGGTTTGTCAAGTGGAAAAGGGGTGATGATATTGGCGCGTCGTCCTCGTTCATAAGCGCGTGTTCAGCATTGGCTATGTACATTGATTTTCATGCGTTCAGGTGTGCAGCTTTTTGTACAGTTTTCACGAGTTTCGCACTGTCCCAGTCTATTGTGTGATTGTGGGCTATAGTATGTGCTGCCACACTGGAGTCGTTGCCTCTTTCGTGGTCGACAGCATGTTTATGTTCTCGAATGCGGACTTTGAACTTTCGGCGAGTTTGTCCAATATATACTGCGGGGCAATCTTTACAGGGGATTTCATAGTTCCCCGATTTTTAATCGGCTGGAACCTTGTCTTTTAGATTACACAAGAGGTCTTTCAAAGCGTTACCACTTTTGTATGCGACTTTGTAACCATGCTGTTTTAGGACGGTTTGAACGGGCTTAGTAATTTTGGGGTAAAACGGTAAGCAGATTCTACGTTTCTGTTTTTTTTATCCGGCTCTAACGTTGTCGCGTTTTGTCTGTGCTTTTTCCTTTTGTGTTTCCTTTGAATTTTGTCCACAAATCCTTTTTCATACCCGTTCAATTCAGCAGCTTTGTATATTTTATCCCGCTCGGCCTTGAAGTCTTAATTTTTCATCAATACATTGAACAGACGATGGACCATGGAATGGTAGGCTGCTTGTTTTTGAGCGCCGAAATGGTTAGAGTCGGAAGTTATGTATCTGTCTGTAGATGTCGGTTTACGATAGATCCCGAATTTTAGTTTGTTGTCCGCTTTCCTGGTTATCATCAGGTCTAGGAATGGCAATTTTCCTTCTATTTCCTTCTCTACCGTAAACTTTATTGTGCTGTAACGGGAGTTCAATAGGTCAAGGGTCTGTATTAGGTAGCGTTCTTTCACGGCTGCGAAAATGTCGTCCACGTAGCGTCTCCAAACTCGAAGGAAGAGCTCTTCTTTGCCTAAAGCTACCTCGAACTCGCTCAAGAAAACGTCTGCTAGTAGAGGCGAAAGCTTGTTGCCCATACTAAGGCCAAACGTTTGCTTGTAGAACTTCCCTCTAAACGTAAGCTTCGACTTGATAGGGTAACACGCGGCTTCGCTCCAGATGTCGTCGAAGACTTTCCAAGGCGTCAGATACTGGTACGTTTGGGAATAAAGCAGTCACATCAAACGATACCAGAACTTCTCCCCGCCTGGCCTCAAAATCTTTCCTCCTCTATCATTACGTTGAGCGGGTCTTTCGGCTTACTGTTTTTATATTTGCACCTGAACGCATGGGAATCAATGTACTTAGCCAACGCTGAACACACGCTTATGAACGAGGACGACGCGCCAATATCATCACCCCTTTTCCACTTGACAAACCTGAAAATTCAGTGAATTTTTGTGTTTTTTAATTCTCTTCTCGACGAGTACTGCACGCAGTATGATTGTATTCGTAATCCAGTAATCAGTCGGACATCGTCCTGTAGATGGGCAACATCGAGCCTGAAACCGGTCGACAAAAAGATAATTTTTAATCCTTTTTTAAAGTTAGTAAGGACAATAAGTGTTGTGTCCTGTCTCGCGTCGCATTTTTGTGAGTGTGAATCGAGTCATTACGTTGGCACAGCCACAAAAAACAAGTGTATCCCTAATTGTATTTAAAGTTTTAAGATTATTGTAACTTTTTTCCCTAGAAATAATAATATAAAAAAATATTTCAAATTGTAATAATATAATATGTAATAATAAACTTATAATATATAATATAATACAAAAAACAAAAAAAAATCGAATTTGGCGTGCCTATTAAATAAACGAACTAACTAAAAAAATGTACCTTTTAATAATCCGTGCCAGTACGAGGTGCCACATATGTAGGCGTAGTTTCGTTAGATCAAGATCCATATACACAGAGATCTTGGTTTTGACGTTTTCATATTCGACGTCATGTTGCATGTTGTTCTTTGCTACGAAGCTTTCTGCCTTGGTTAAGATGTTGAACGTTATTAGTACGATTGTACCCCATTTGGCATAAATAAATTTAAAGAATGTTTGGTATGGACGGTCATCGATTTTTTTCGGTGAAAATTAAAACAAACTGCATTTTACCGGACGTTTCGACCTACTAACATGTTCAGTCATCCTCAGCGGCTTAATGCTAACAACGTCTACACAATGAACAAACACATTATCAACTTCAACGGTGATGAAAACAAAGCAACAAATTTAAAGAATACTTGCTACCACCTAATGTGACTATGCCGCAACGCTTTCCAAGCATGCAGCCCGACTTCGCTACCGCTTAGTCGGACTAAAACTAACTATAGCCCCTATGTTTGAGTAATCCAGGCAAAGAGTGGATTACAGGTTTGCTTGCGATGTATCGTCGCTTCCAACGCTATAACTAAAAAATATTTGCCATCGTCTAATGTAGCTAAGCCGATTTCCTGCTCGTGCTTATGCCAAATGACCCTTACGCTAAATGACTATTATGCCAAACGTCCGTTATTCCAAATGACCATTATGCCAGTTGACTTTATGCCAAATGACTTTATACCAAATGGCCTCACACCATTAGTAATACTTGCCTCGTATGGTGCAGCTGTATGTATGAGACTACTGTTAACATCAATTCCATTTTCTCCTTGATCAACCCTTCCACCTCGCGCAGTATTTAAAAATACTCGTTGTATATTTTGTTTGTATGCTGTTCGTAAGCGACTGGACTAGGATGATGTGGGCCTTCGACACGTGCCTTATGACACGTAAAAACCTGGATAGGAGATGTCAGGTCAATGCAGTATTTTTTCTGTTGCCAACAAGTGCTCTCATCCGAGAATCTAAAGAATATATCTCAATATTTGAAATTTCGAAAAATTATATGTGAATTTGATGGTTAATAGAAATACCGAAATAACTAGTTATAATCCAATCTTCATGGAGCCAGTTGAGGTTGCTGCAATCGAAAAAAACAGCGTGTGTTTAGTGTGTTCTGCTTCATTCTATTTGTCTTTGACATCGTCCACCAATCTTTTTCAAGTTACCCCTTAATTCTGGAACCTTCTAACAGTAGCATTCATGTACGTTTAAAATTCCAAAGGATGTTCTTTCAAAACTGACAGATCATTATTCAGCTGTAATACTTTTTTTTATTACCACTACAAACATTTTTGATTTTGCTTCGATTTGTATCATCTTATCAGCAACATATTGCAACAAACCTTTTTTGTTGCTCAAAATACTACACATTATTTCATTGTGCACGATTAGTCTATAATGTGATGTGAGAAGTACTGCAAAACCTAACTATGCTCAAATCAGTCAACTGTAAGAGTAAAATTAGATGTTTGTAGAGTTATATATTGATTCTCTGGTAAGTAAGTAGGTTTAATTGCATATTTTGAGCAAGCAACGTGTTCTTCTTTCTAATTTTTATTGTGTTTAGTGTCAAGCGACAAAAATAGATTATAATTTAGGATTCTTTTTCTTGATTTAAATGCCGTACGATTTGTCATCTTACAATGTTCTCATCGCTTTTTCTTTCAAGCGTTTCGAATATTTTTTTATGAAAAAACAAATATCACAATCACATAGTATAATACACTTAGCTAAGTTCAACAGCCTTCAGGTTGCTTCTTTTTTTACATATATTTGCATTAATTATATCACTTTACACCTTCCCTTTTCAGGATAAACAATCATTATAACAACATGACTTGTGGAAATGGATGCGAGGGGGAAACTTAAAAGCTAACAGGTCACGGTGGGCAACCAAAGAGAAAAATTGGTCGAATAAGCCAATCGAGCGGTAAAGGACAAGGTACTTTATAATAGGAATCCAACAACAATAACAACAGGAATGATGATGACAAATACTTAAGGAGTACCCTGCTGTACCTCCCGGTAGCAATTCCGACATACTGGCACTAGACTACCGCTGTTATGGCCGGCCAAAGCAACGGTTTTGTCGATGCAGCGACTGCAGAATACTTCGCCGCACTTCCAACAGTGGTTCTGCTTTAGTAAGAGAACCATTATTGAAAATTGATCAATTCGTCGGTCGGTGGTTGTTGTTTTTTACACGTGGAACATGCAGCAGCAGTACTTACCTTTTTGCTGATCTGATCAAATGGAATTGTACAAGAGGGACAGTTGGCAACACTTCGCAACGGTTTCCACTCGATGGCGACCGAGTTTACCTCATCTGCCACCTGCTGTGTAATAACCGAATTGTCTTTTGCTTCTGTTGACTGCACGAAACCAGTTGAAAATGTAAATGATTATTTTGCGAAACTTATTTTGAACGGTAGGATACGTACATTGAGATTAGAGAAGGAGAAATTGGAAGTCTTGAGAGGGTGATCATCATCCGCACAGGAGAGTTCACTCAGTCTCTTATCGTAATTGTATCGATTGTCGTTAACCTCGATGTTGCGATTATCGACGTATTTGGTTCCTTGTAACCGTCTTGCCGATTTCGAAATCATGTTTTTGAAGCTACTGATGCGCTGTAAATAATACGATAACATTCAAAATCTGCAATGTTCCTCAGCAGAATTGGATCAAAATCTATGATAATGAACTGACAAGATGTAACGTTAAATTTATAACAAGAGTGCTCGTGTCATGCACCAAGTACACATTTTATTTTAACTCATATCTACTTCGTGTGATGAGAAGGTTCTAATTGATTTGGTAAAGTGAGAATATTATTTTTAACGATAACTTTAGGGGGAAAACAATGTGTGTACTTCATCAATGCACGCGATAGGATAGTAGGAAATAGTTCGTTCACATATCACTTCACTATACATGCAGAATACTTCCGAGGAAGAGTATTGATCCTACCTTCGTTAAAAGCTGTACATGGTCATCCAGCGATGTTGAATGGTCCTTGCTGGCCACCAGCAAATCATCCAAGGGCTCCCGTGGATGAATCCCACTCTCAAACCGACTGTACATGCCGCGCCAAAACTTTATACATTGAGGTGCCAGATTGGGCCTGATGGTTTCATCCATTTCCGGTCTGTACAGTGGATTAATGTACTCATTCAAGTGATTTAACGTAAGACCCCACAGCGAAAAAGTCTTTTCCGCCAGTCTCAAATCCAACCGATCTTTCTCGCAGTTACCTACGAATGTTCCATACTGACAGGACATTACGTGGTCATGGAGGATCAGCAGAAAACGTTCGTTGAATTCGAAGGCATCATTTCTTTGCTGCATTAGTTGCCAGGTGCAATCCAACAGCTGCGTGAATACCGGGGAAACCTCTTTCGGGTCATTCTGAATGTGACCGCAACGATCACTGAACTTATGTCCAAACGCAAGCCAGTCTTTTTCGATAAGTGCCTAAATATTAAAAACACATTAAATCTGCGAGTCTAGTATATGAAAATATCAATACTTGCCTGAAATCCTTTGATGGTGCGATAGTAGGGATCTAACATTAGAGCTGCCAGAGAGCACACTTGTGCGGTACGGTCCCATCCATCGGAGCAGTGGACGACAACGGAAATGCCCTTATCCACGGCATTGGCAATAAAACTGCAATTCAATTGATTATAAAATTTTGCAAATGTAAATTTAAAGCAATAATTTTGTTTTTGTTTAATTAAAAAAATGAATGAAATTATTCGACGGGAAACAAATTTCAATAAAATTTGTTTATCGCCGCAATAATTTTTTTTATTGCATGAACCATTTCCAAATATTTTTTTACTCGTCATTGTTATCAAATTCTTCCTTACCTGGAAGTATCCAATATTGATCGAATATGCTTGAGCCAGCCGGATGACTCCAGTGCGCTCAGAAAGCTGCTCATTGTGGGAGATTTTTGTTCACAGCCTATATGGGATTTACATTGAGCATGAAATAGGATATGAAATAAAATCTGTAGTCTATGCGATGTTCAACTCTTCTTATATCTGTATACACCTGTTCTACACATAACTGTCCCATATATAAAGGAAAACCCACATACTATGCTGCCGCTATGCGCATAACTGTCCCATATGTTATGGAATTCCCTATACATATGGGACAATTATGCGTAGAGCGGCAGTATGAAGCAATTATGCGCAGAACGGCAGTGTAGTGCGGTACCGTATTATAAATACTTACATTCAATAACTTTCTGTAGACTGGTTCGCATTGTGTGAATATTTTCTATGCCGAGAAACTGAAATTTGATATTCTCATAGTTGGCTTCATTCTCGTATCCTTTCCCGGCTGCACGATTTGCTATTGCATTTATCTAGCAGAGAAGGGTCGTTGAATAGAAGTGACGAAGATTAAAAAACAGTGGATGAGGTTCTTTAAGACTACAAGTTTGAAATAATTGAAAAGAAAAATTGCAACAGCATGAACAAAAATAATATAAAGAAAGCAAAAACCACCACAGAGCTCGTTAGCATTACGTTATAAAAAGGCAAAAAAACACATCAAAATAATAAATCCTTCTCTTTGACTGGCGCAAATCCAACACTTACCCGAGGCCTGGTGTCAACAACATACATGAACCCGCAGTTGGGGTTCGTTTTTCTGACGGCTTCTAGCATTTGCTCATCCTCGAGACATCGGGCACTGAAGCCCGACAGTGGCTGACTGCAGCGACAGATCGATGCTTTGTTGCAATGCAAGTAGGTCAATGCCGGAAGGCGTCCCTTGGACCGGAAACGAGAACTTCCTAATAACATTGCCGTACTGGTTTCAGTCGGTACGTACAATAACTGCGGATAAGTGTCGCATAATTCATAGTTCTGGTTCAGCGTACACAGACTCCACTGTTCGTTGGGAACGCTCATCCTCTTGAACTCGTTCTCCAACTTGAAATAGTCCCACCCGGTCACCTTTGGTAGCTCCTTCGCCGTGCTGGTGTATTGAAAGCAGTAGAGATTCTTGATGTTAACCGGTTGGTACAGTTTCATCAGTGTTGTGTACACATCATGGCATTCACGTTCTTTCGGGATAACGAACGTGATGGAGAGAAAAGTTTTGCACCGTATCAGCAGCGGCGAGCCGGTCGTGCTGAGGGGAAGCTTCTCTACGCTAGCAATCTGCATGTACAGGACCTGTAAACGAGGATAAACATGTTTTTAGGCAATCTCGCGATGGAAAACACAACTGGATAAATGACATTATGTTAACGTGCTATATATTTTCTGACAGTGTTTCATGTAGTTGACACCCATGAAAAACATGCTCAAAGACAATCGCAGCGATTCAAAAAAGCACAAAATAAAATACCGATAAGTGAAAATGTATTATACGTTAGGGTGGGACAAAAAATAGAATCCAGCTCCGAGCAACTTTTCAGATACCATTTGGGTCCTAGAACAACTGTGCAAATTCTTATCTCGATCCCTGAAACTATATTTTTGCGCCCACTGTTTAAAGTTTACATGGGATTTTGCATGGAAAAACTAACCTTCACAAAATAATTCCTCCGGAAGTCGCCCATTGCTTCCTAAAAATAAATCGTTATGTGGCTTTTATAGGAAATTTAACAAAGAAACGAAGTCTCGAAAACCACGAAACGATCTGACGCTTGAGAAAAAAGTTATTAAGCAGAAACCGATTGATGCTCTGACGATTGATAAAATATTCATTTTTTCTAGCACCACTGCTGTTGGTTTTCCAATTCTATGCAATTTTGTTTTGATCTTCTCTTAATGTGTTTAAATTACTTATCTATGCTGTTTGGCCACTTCGAAAGGGTTTTGGGGGATAAATTGGGGCTTCTTTTGTACATAATAAGAGAAAGTTAAAAAATTTGTATATAATTCGACCGTCAGCAGCAGTGATGCTATGAAAAGTGAAAATTTCATCGATCTTCAGGGCATCAATCGGTTTTTTCTTAATAACTTTTTCCACAAGCATCAGATCGTTTCGTGGTCTTCTAGACTTTGTTTCCTTGACAAATTTCCTATAAAAAACTGTCATCTATTTATTTTTAGGCGATAACGGGAGACTCTTGGAAGAATTATTTTGCAAAAGTAGATTTCTCCATACGAAATCCCATGTAAACTTTAAACCATGGGCGCAAAAATATAGTTTCACCGATCGAACTAAAAATTTACAGAGTTGTTCTGGGAGCTAAATGGGACCCAAAAAGGTTCTCGGAGCGAAATTTTATTTTTTTCATATAACCATGTCCCACTCTATTATACGTATTATGATTCACCGTTGAGTTATTTTTGATAGAAGTAGGCGACGGGAATAGTCCCTATGTTTAATGTATCTTCCTGTCGAGTGCAGTGTTATCGTCTTTGCAAATATTGTGTCCGGGAATTTCGTGTGGCTCAAATAATGGCTGCAATAACCCTTTTTTATTTTTGAATAATTTAACAATATTTGACTAAACCAAATATAAATTATTTCTTAGCGTAGTGGGAGATTCGTATGCGTTCTAAAGAATTGAAATGGTGTTACTCTTTCGATAATTACTCGGCCTATAATTAAGGAATTGTACACTCGCAGATCTTTTTGCATCGTTCCTAACAGATAACACAGGGTGGCCAATGAAAATTATTTTTAAGGAGATCCTTTACTCTCGAGGCTCGCAATCGCAAAGCTTTTTGAGGAAAAAAGCGCGAAGTATCTACTGAATGGATTTTTAATTTCACATTTTCATGTTCACAAATTTTAATTTTAAAGACCAAAACAATATAACCAAATACAAATAATTTGTATTTCATATAACCTTAAAACGTTATTGATTATATTGAGTTCTGTATCAGAGGTGGATGGCGGCATAGTGTGACCTTATGTTCCATAATAATACAGCTTAACAGAGCTTAACCAACCAACTTCCAAGTGTAATTACCGCCATATAACTACAATCGTTAGAATGTCTTGTTTCCTAGAAGCCACCATGTCTTAAGCGGATAATTACCTAGGAAGAGCTTATAGTCAATTCGATTTTTGCTTTGACTTCCCTTCTAAAAGGCACAACTGTCTGTTTGACTATTCTAAAATTGCCGCATGCTTAAGATGCCGATGGTGTCAACAATGTCAAGACAAGAAGCATGGCATCATCTCGTGATGATGGTTTCATTTTATTGCACTTCTTAGGTCAACACTTTCATTCAAAATAGCAGCGCAAACTCATTAAACAGAACCTCTTTTTTACTGCAAAGTAGTAATCATACATATACATAATTTGAGACCTTACTCAAAAAATTGTTATGTAGGGTAAGGTGGGGTAAATCCGACCTAGTAAATGGTTTTGGCTGTAAAATGCTCATTTTACATCGGATCAAGTCGTTTTATATACCAAATTAAAGGTTAGACTCCTGGACAACTTTCTATATATAGCATTTTACTCAGATCTTGGGAATATTTTTAAAAACAAGTCTTTAACGAAAATGTTCATTTTTGCTGTTTTCAAAAATGGTGGGGTAAACCCGACCCCCTATGCTTTTGGTTGATTTAGTGCAGATATTACCCAAATTTTATGGTTTTTCAATGATAAATCAATGAATGTTGTGTTATTGAATTGTAACATGAAGAAAATGGAGTTCAATGTCAATATTGGAATGCCAAAATCACGAGCAGTAGCACGTAATGATATTCTCATTTGCATGGGAGCAATTGCTTAAAGAATACTATAATCATCACGTTTTTGTGTCTTTCGTTTGTAATTGTGAATTATTTTTCATAAAAATAATATAAAATAACAATAAAAATATATTTCAGTTTGATAAATAAACATTTTCTTAGCAAAAAAGCGGTCGGATTTACCCCACTATTTAGACGTCGGATTTGCCCCACCGCGTCATTTTTCATTACGATGCAATTAAAAAAAGTTATGAAAAAGGTTGAACCAAATTCATCTACGCACTTTGTAGGACTTTATTCAAAGAATTTAAATCCACTTACATTTTTTATGCAATCACTTTAACAATCAGAAATATCCTGTAGGCAACAATGCACAAAAGTCAAATCAAAAGTTGTAAAAACACACTTTTTGTCGTTTGAGCATCTCAATGTAGATTAATAAAATGCTGTCATGCCACCATTATGATTATTTTCGATGCTCTACACGACACCATTGATATTAGTTCGCGTAGTGCTTCTGATTTTCGGTAACAGAGGAGGGTCGGGTTTACCCAACGGTCGGATTTGCCCCACCTTACCCTATTTATCAACACTCATACCTTCTCGCAAAGCAATGCAAAGCCAAGACTACTTACACTAAGAATCTTTTCTGATTGGGACTCGAACATATGACCACTGCTTTATGAGTGTATGTTAACCTTCTAAATCCCACTAATCCTAATTCTAATCCCACTGGCTTACGATGGTATTATGGAAAAAAATTCTGCATATGGTCTGGTTATGGGATGTAGTAGGTGTTAGGTCTGCCGATTTTTCCATGACCTGGTTCTGAATGACATAAACCTAGCAGTACACTCAGATTTCAGGTTTTTAAGCGGTTTTTTCGCGTTTTACGAAGTTTACGCGGTCTTTGCAAAAATATTCTAAGTCCTTTTAAACGTAAACAGCTTAGGCGGAATTTTGTCCATTTTAATGCAAAAGACTTAGAAAACTGTCAGAAAAATAGAAGAGACGGATCTGGAAGACCTATAAGGACTTATATGTACCGCGTCTTATATGTATCTAACATATAAGGACTTATATGTACCGCGTCTCAACACTATGGGTCTTGAGAGTGGGTGTCAGAAATTGATTTTTGACGTCATTTTGAAATCCAAGATGGCGACTGCCGGTTAGCGAAGTTCGCTAGGAAACCAATATGGGTGTTTTCGAAAGTTGAAACTGTAGTACAAATAGTTTTAATTAAACAGTTGGACTTATTGGAATTTTAGTAATGTGCTTATTTGAATCAATTCAAACCCCCAACTCACACTCACATCCTTCTCTTCCTCCTCTCACTCTCATTCTCGCCGAACTCTACTGGAGGAAAGCATGAAAATATTTTGAGTTTCGCTGTTTTTTTTTATTAGATGTTATATTGAAAGAAGTTTAGGATGATTACCGAGGTTTTTTATGCTGGAGATAACGCGTCAATTGTAAAATTCATATTGATTAGTTCATAAAGAATTTCGGTGAATTCGCCATCTCGAATTTCAAAATCACGTAAAACATCTTCTAATCGTTAAGACCATTCCGAAAATACCCATATTGTTTAAATGCGGGAGGAGTCTTACAGACCCATATCTTCCATCTTTCCGAAAATCTTATTGTTTTGCATTTTTTTGCAAAAACCGTGTAATTGCGAAAAAACTATTTTAAGTCTTTTGCTGCGGGTTTTTACGTGGATTTTCCAAATAGTGCGATTCTCTTAGGCGGATTTTTCAATTAACGTATTTTTATGCGCGGTACGTACTGCCGGTACTCGCATATCAGTCCCTGCAGTACTGAGAAAAAGATTCAATGTTTTTTGTTCTACGGCTACGAAGAATTGTAAATCCCGGTATTGATGCATAGAATAGTTAAATTACTACGTAAATATTTCTGTGTTACATAAATAAAATCAAAAATCTTGTTCTTCATGTGAAAACCGCTGAAACAAGCTATATGGGACGCATATATGCGAGTACTTTTGTAGTCTAACGCAAATGTACTCGCATAATAGTCCCACATGCTTATCACGCTAGTTTTGTTTTTCGAGTGTATTGAAAGATTTTGTGTGTTCGTTTGAATTAAGGTGTCATAAAATAAGTATACGAGTTGTAACTACTGTTAATCAATGTATGATCGCTCTTAATGTAATAAATTGTAGGATAGTGATCTTGATAGTTAATATTTGGGCACTCAATTCGACCACTAAACGATACTAGTACTGGAAATTTTTCGCTTCGAGCATTTTTTTTAGAATCATACCCAATCGCAAAATTGGAATATTCTACAACTTTTTGTTAAGTAGATGATAGACAATTGTTTTGGAGTTTTTCTGATGGTGATAGTACTTCACTAGCCGCTATTGGCACCATCTTCGAAACTATTTATGAACGAATTTCATTCTTCAAGCATTTTAGATGATATATTTTTCCGATCTGTATATTTGCAAAATGGTTTATTTAGTAGGTGTCAGTTAATTAGGTTAATAAGAATTTGCTGCTGCCACAGATAAACAGACATAACACTCTAAATATCACCATCTCTCACGTTACAATTTCGAAAATGTGTTAATGTGCAGGAACTACACACGCAGCACTGTGGCGCTACTATTCATCTTGTGATGTATGACGGAAAATAACACTGCTATAGTAGGTGCAAGTTTGTTTTGAGTCAAAAAGGAGAAAGTGCAAACATTAGAAAATCTTTTTTTTTCTGTTCCTAGGGGATCAACGGCGTAATTTATAGAATTTAAATTCTTATAAGCAAGAGCAGCGGATTTTTACGCAGATAGCAAATCGTACAACAGTAGCGGATTGGACCGGGCTGCAATTCGGACGACAGTAGCAGACGATTGAAAGGTACCAGCTGTCTCGGAACAGACAATGGAAAAGCCTATACCGGATGACGACAACGACATCCGTCAGACGAAACAAGTTTGGGCGATCTCCACTACGGAAATTGAATATTTTATTATTCTTAAAGTTCATGCATACTCTATAAGTAGTAGGTTGATGCTTGAACGAAGTTATGGAACGGTAAAATATAAACTGAGGTAACGGTTTTAGTGTTTCAAACACTCATCAATTTATCAAAAATGGAGTGCATATATCAAAAACTAGGGTCGGAAACGTTGGATAAAATCAACCATTACTAACTCATACTGTGATAGATTGTTTGAATGACAAATGCTCGAAGTCTCGTACAAACTTACATGCCTCGTACACACAGGAATTTTACAGAAAGCGATTCGCACAAGACGAAGCATAATTGCACGTAGCACTTAATACGAAGTGAATGCGTTGGGAAACAATTATAGGGAAGATGCAAAGGTTTTGATTTGGCAAAAGTACACCAGCGAACTACACAGTAATTCTCCTAGTATGCCAAAGATGCTACAAATTGTAGCCTACAATACCACTGCTTTGGCAAGATAATTTATTTATATTTTGTTCCTTATACCTGTGCTTGCATTACTACTACTTATGAAAGAAAAATATTTATATTTATCATACACATTTACCTTTTCGGTATAGCATAGAGCATTAAAATAATCCACTAGGATGTCAGCATCTTGTACAGCTCAATTCTAATCGATCATTATATGAGCATATACTGAGCACTTGATAAGTTATTAAAATTACATCAAAATGTTAGTGTTTTTCTTTGATGTTAGTGTTTTTCTTCTTCGTAGTATTACTACGATTTGTTTGAATTAAGCCTTGATCGTTGTTGCTGTATCTGGCACAGTCAAAACTAAAAATATGATCCCAGAATCAAAACTGTCAGCAGCTCAACCAAAATAAACATTCATGTAGAAAATCACGTTGCTAGCGTGGCTGTCCTCGATGAAGCGAACACAAAAGTTGAACAGGATCGACGATAAATAGCGCTGGTAGCGTGCAATTTTGATCTTTTAAATGATGGAATTCTCGAATCAAACTTATATTAGTGTTATGTCTATTTGTCTGTGATACTACCATAAACTTAAGAATTCTCGCTGACAAAACAAACAGCCGTTCGAGTTTTCTCTTCAACATCAATGCTACGGGATATATTAACCCTTAAAGGCGCAACCAATTTTTTTCAAATTTTCTAAAAATTGTCTCACAGCTAAACTTTACTATGACAATTTTGAGATGTTTTCGCAATGTTGTTTTAAAAGGATAAAGGGTTCAAAATATTGTAATTCTTTCTTTTACCGTATAATAAATCACGGTGGTATAGAAATAACTATGTTACAGTACAGACATCATAGCAGAAGAAAAATCCTGCATTTGCTTTGTAAATCACATATGGGACTGATATGCGGGTACTTTTCATATGGGACAAGCATAGTTTGGTATTTTTTTCGTATTTTAACGAGCAATTTCGCGGTTTTTACAGCGATTTTTTGAAGTATAGTAAAAATAAAGTTAATCGTGAAGCTAACTAAAAATGATGAAAATGCATATGGGACTGTTATGCGAGTATCGGCAGCGTATCCCTTGCGTAAACCTGGGTGTACAACCCAGAGGTCATTTTTGCGTCGGCAAGCCCTGCTGAACTATAATAAAATATCAAATTTCAAGTTTCGAACCACCAACACCTCTCTTGAAAAATGACTTATCGTTCACACAGTAGGATTAATTTGATATTAATATATAACTGCGTTTGAAAATCTAGGCCTTACGGTATATAAACATCCAGCTTTGGATTTTTAATGTGAAGAAACAGCACCATTAACACAAATTCCGTGAAACTCCAAAACTCCAACTTCATAGCTGTCAAAACTAAAAATGTCCTAGGTTAGAATACGGGAGGAGAACGGCGTCATAGCTCAGAATTGGTGGTTATGCAAAATTTTTCTAAAACCGCCACTGATGAATACCGTTGAGGTAGCACGACTACTGAAAAATGTCAGGCGGTCGGTTTCAGACCACCATAGCTTACATACCGTTATTTACATTGGAGTGAAATATATATGTGCAGAAATTTCAAAAAAAAAAAACATGGGCAACATTCCCGCTGTAATTATGTTATAGCGGACTCAATATTTATTTCAAGACGGAAAATGCTTGATCTGCGCAGCATTAGAGCATGTTCAGGAGTGTTTCAGTTGTAGATTCATAATTTTGACAGTTCTATTAAATAAAACTGAAAATTTTAAAACTATAACTTGCTGCCCCCAGCAGTAGTTTTAGCGGGTGTTCTATTCAGTTTAAAATTCATTTCCCGCCTTGCCCTTAGCGTTACTGCATTCAAATTTATTTTTCCCCAGTCTATCGGGTCTAAGTGTCTGTGGTGAAAACTTTGCGTGTATTTAAAACACAGTTCTAAACGTGTTTTAAAATCAGCAACAAATAGAACGGCGTCGTATAACAGTTTTAAATTTTAAAACAAAGCTGTTCGAAATTATAAAACAAAACGCACTGCTGGGAATGTGAATGTTTCAGTTCTAGTTCTACTTTGAAACTCCTATATAAAATAAAACGCTCCTGAACATGCCCTTAGGCACCATCGCTTACTTCGATCCCAAATTGCCTTATAAGACCAGCGCCGTACCGTCCCTACGCTTGTAAATGCTAGTTATGTTTAGATATACTAGTGCACATTCATGTATGGTTACCCAGTGAGTAAAGTGACGTTCTTAAAGGGTAGTTGATAGTCTAGTTAACCAGACTTGTGAGTGGTGATTAGGCAATGGGAATCATGGTAGGTTTTGTAAACAACTAACAAATCTCACTTTATAGATATATATATATATATATATATATATATATATATATATATATATATATATATATATATATATATATATATATATATATATATATATATATATATATATATATATATATATATATATATATATATATATATATATATATATATATATATATATATATATATATATATATATATATATATATATATATATATATATATATATATATATATATATATATATATATATATATATATATATATATATATATATATATATATATATATATATATATATATATATATATATATATATATATATATATATATATATATATATATATATATATATATATATATATATATATATATATATATATATATATATATATATATATATATATATATATATATATATATATATATATGAGGTATTCTTTCATTGTAAGTTTGTGAAAAGTCGCTGAGAAAAGTTATTAACTAAAGAAGCAGCATAACTTCAAAACAAGTGGATTTTATTACTGATCATAGCGACCCTGTTTGAATAGCTCCATCGTTATACAAGTGTAAACTAGACTTACCACCCACCGCTCCCGCTCTATTTAAACAGGGTTGCTATGATTAATAATAAAATCTACTTGTTTTGAAGTCATGCTGCTTCTTTAGCTAATAACTTTTCTCAGCGAATTTCTGCAACCTTTCAATGTTCCACGAATGTGTTCCGTAGAAGAAAACCTTTAGAAATATAAAGTGTTCTCATGAATTGATTGATGAGGTGATTTTTTAAGAATTTATTTTCAATTTTAACCGATTTTCCATACTAATTTCCATATAAATTTTGAAATTTTTGGAGGGTCCGTAGATACAACCGATCGGTACCAAAATTTGCACAATTACCAAGGGCCATTAAAGGAATCAGTAGAGCCTGGTGGAGCTAAAAGCCAAAAATTGAACCAGTCTAATGAGCATCCGTATATCTTGATGTTCAAGATTAAAAGTCGGCTAGCAAAAGCTACTTTATAAGAATAGGATATATTTTTTGCGATTTTTTTACTGAAGGTTTTTTTTATACGACTCTTACAAAGAAAAGTCCCTGTCCGATTTTTATGATTGAAGTTTATATCCGGTATTTATATTTTAATATATTTGAAACGGGTTTTGCGAAGCATGTTCTGTCCTTGCGACTTTTATTTTCGGTCGCTCATATGATGTGTGAGATCCATCGAACATTTGTATGAGCAATACTTTTAGTATTAACCGCCATAGCCGCTGTGAACAAAAAGTGGCCGAATACCAAAATTAATCGATTAGACGACGTGCCCAGGTAGTGGGTCTTTGTTCATCGAGTTTGTTTGGGTAACTGTGCACAAAGAACTTGGCCTCAGAGGCGAATGACCTTAAGGTTAAAACCTCTATAATCAAAATAAAAAAAAACTTGGCCTTCGCTCATATATGGTTGAATTGGTTCAGGAACTAATGGTTTGTCAAAGGTAGGCGTAGTGAACATTTGTCTGGAATTATTTTCAAACATTAAGTAACATGAAATACACTACCAATATAAACAAGCAATTGCTGTGCAATTGTCTATTTTATTTTATTTCCTTAAAAAACGTTAAAACACCCTTTAAATACTATATTTATAATGTAGCAGTGGTCGTGTCTCGTACACAACCCTTTAGTTTGTTTGTTTTATCAACCCCATGGAAAGGAATGTAAATTGATAAAACACAAACAAGAACAAACGTGTAATACAACAAGCGTCATGCTTGAATGGTGATGCTCAGACTTCGTAATCATTTTTCGCCGTGTTAAATGTATGTAATATCCTTCGTACTTACCCATGTCTCCTTGTTGGCATCCGGATCGACGAAAATAAGATGCGTAGCCGTGAGGTACAAAACTCCCACCGTCGGATTTTTGCTGTTGTACCTATCTATCATCCGCACGTTTTCAATCTGGAAAGCAATGCAGAAAAGAAAAAAAAATTAACACGTTACCCAAAAATGAAACTTCCTCTGTGCTTCAGATGGCAATAGAATAGATGGAAGTTTGGTGTATTGAACTGTAAAATCGATTGTTCATATTTCCGTAAACATATCCTATCTAAAATTAGAATGGAAATCCCAGTCAAATGTTTATTTGTCAGTAAACATATACACTACCCGTCATAAGTTTGGAATCACTTCAATAAGTATTTCAACACCCCCCGAAAAGTTTAGCATCACCTAGGAAAGGGTTAATTCATAAGGCTGTATCTCGAAATCCTTAATTTCTATATATTTGCTTTCTTCAGGAAAGTTTTTTTATGTCAAGATGATTCGGCAGGTAAACATTTTAGTTTGAAATTATGTTACTGCATGGCGCTAGTGTACATGTAAAAGTGTTCACTTCGACTTGTTTCATCTCATTTTGCTCACGACCTAGAAGGTTCGTGTCTTCTTAAATTCCATTCAATTGGTCATCACCACGCCCATTACAATCGGTTTAATTAGGAACTCTGTCACCATGTGGCGCTAGTGTATATGTAAAATAATACATTCTTAACACATTTAATCTGCTGATCTTGATTTCCTAGAAGATTCGCGCCCTCAGTGAAGTTGTGGAGAAGGACATGATCTGTTTGATTCTGAACTCTGCCATCGCGTAGCGCTAGTGTAAATACACTACCCGACAAAAGTTTGGAATCGTTTCAATAAATAAAAAGTTTATCATCACCTAGAAAAGGGTAATTCATGATGCGGTATCTTGAAATCCTGATTAGCTACATATTTACTCTCTTCTGCAGTGTTGTACTTTAATCCAAGGGGTCCAGTAGTTGAACATTTTAGTACAGAACTACGTCACTGGATGACGCTGCTTCACGCATAGTGAAGGAGTGCTTTTCAACTTGTTCCATTTTGTTTTTCTAAAAACCTACATCGTTAGACTATGAGCTTGAAAAAAACTCCTATACGTTCCACTCTATATCTTGCAAAATATTTTGTATTTCGTACGTTCACACGAACACTAATGCAACATAATGACCGAGTTTCGTGAAAGATCACATTACGCACGACCGAGCGCTTTTGAACAACTTTGAACTGACGATGCGAACTTTCTAAATTTTCAGGTTCAACATAACAAGTTTAAAAGTTTATCATTTGTCATGTACACTAGCGCCCTGCGGTGACAGAGTTCCAAATTGAGAGCTGTCCATACGGCATTCGCCTTTCTTTAATTTTATCCGCAGCATTGATCATTTCGGTTAATCGCATAACAAAAAGTGGAGAAACATGTTACCTATATGTGTAGTAGCGTTACCTGGTGGCAACCTGTCGAACCAACATGACTATCATCCACACGACCATCACATTTTGAGCAGCTTTGCAGAAGACACTATCTCTGTAGGCCGTTAGGAAAACGAGATAAAACAAGCTGAAACGCACAAGTTTGCATGTACACTAGCGCCACGTAGTGACAGAATCTGCACTATTCACCTATTGGATTCCATTGGCCAGCATTAGAACAACTGCGCCAAAGATAGTAGTTATTCAAAAAATAATAGCTTCGAGAATGAGCGCCCTGAATTTACCACTTTTTGGTGATGCTAAACCTATCGAGGTTTTGCAATATTCAATATGGGCGTTGCAATACTTATCGAAACGAATCCAAACTTTTGACGGGTAGTGTATTACATTAGCGCTACGTAACGGCAGAGTTCAGAATCAAACATCATGTCCTTCTATACAACTTCGCTGAGGGCGCGAATCTTCTAGGAAATGAGAATCAGCAGATAAAATGTGTTCAAAATGTATTATTTTACATATACACTAGCGCCACATGGTGACAGAGTTCCAACTTAAAACGATTGTCATGTGCATGGTCATGACCATTTGAATGAAGTTTCAGAAGACACGAACTTTCTAGGTAGTTAGAAAAATGAGACGAAAATAGTTGAAGTGCACAATTTCACATGTACACTAGCACCATGCAGTAACATAATTCCAAAATAAAATGTTCACCAGCTGGATCCCCTGGACTTCAAGAACAGCTTTCCTGGAGAGAGCAAATATGTAGATAACCAGTATTTCGAGATCAGGGAGTTATTCCGAACAGTCACTTTAGGTGAGGTGACACTTTTTCTCACTCGCGCGATCACCGAAGTCACCTAAGGTGAGACGAGTCACTCACGTGACTCTCTGTCACGCTATTCTGGTGTGTCACCGCATTCTGTTAGTCGTTTTAGGTGACAACAAAGTGAAGAAAAAAAAAGAGATGACGACGGTGAAAAAAAAAACATTAAATCCGTTTATATTATGATTGTCTGGTATTTGTCGTATTTGTTGCTTTTTAAAGCAATTGCATAACATATTACAACTATTTGTAGTAGTTTTGTTAATTTAAAAAACTAATACGAAAACGCTCACTAATAAGTTTGTATTTGTAAAAAGCACTGGTAGCATTATCAAAGATCGGCATGAATCGTTAAAAAGTATAAAATTAAACAAGCTTATTGTGTATTAAGACGGTTTGATTTTTTGAACGATTGCGGTTCGATTTAATCCGACTCGTGTCGTTATATTGAGAATGCGAATCACATTCGTTCGAAAACTGATCCTTCGTAATGCAGAATAAGCTTAATAATAATGTTATGACTAATCTACTCTACCATGAAGTTCTTTTTCGAATGCCAGGTTTCGTAGTTACTGTTTCATTGGACACAGAAATTCGAAAATAAATTTTTCTGCGTTCTTACGAATATATAAATCTTATTTCATTCGCAGTTCCATGTACACCAGGTTGATATGTAATAACTACACATTAAATGGTATCATTCAACACCTAATCAGTACTTTTTTGCTTTGATGTTACTAATGTGGTCGTTAGCCTGACATCCCTGCTGATTTCTTCGATGATAGTTTGATCTCATCCAGCCCAAATTCTATTTGGTAGAGTGATTAAACACGGGGTGCAATTGAATGGGTGCACATCCTAATAAACAACGTAAGATTTAAGAACCTAACGACCTGTTCAGAGTATCATCCAAATAATGTGGAATCGTTGTACTGTATGGGTTAAAGTTTGTGTATATTTTTTTTTATTTGGGCAGTTTTGCTGCTTGAGAAATCTATTGATTGGGGATCTGTTATTTCGTCGGGAAAACACCGTCTGGTCTGTTATGGCGAACGACAAACAGATTCTTTTGGTGAGACCAAAAAAAGTTTATCTAGAACCGTATAATAATGTCCTATTTTCATCAATTGTTAATAAAGAACCACTCTAATATAGTTCGTGATCTATGATTGTGAGCTATTGCTAATTTAAAGCAATTGGTTTTGAATTTGATCATACATTTAAATTTAGATCAACATTCTGGGGTCATTATTTTGGCCATTTATTATACGTTGGCGCATCGTTTAACATTTCCCTATTGAAAACAAATTTTAAATTTAGTGGAAACAGCAATGGTTTTTATTATATAAGGTGTTCCTAAATCGTAATTTATGCTGATAATGTTGTGGTATTACTACCTATTGCAGTAAGTCCATCAATCATAATCCTTATAGAATGGACAGTGGTTCAGAACAACAATTTAAGGGGAAAATGCATTTTTCGCAAAAACTTTTCATTCAAATTTCTCATCTTCAGAGGAATTTTTATACACGATTTGAATTTTATTTTATTGTTCCAATCCAGCAAACACCGAAAATTCTCAATACATTTTGCATTTGTACCTGCAAACAAACATTTTTTTATTAAATGATGGCTGCTAAGCTGTTTTCGTGGGTGAAAGGAGAAAAGTGAGACTAGTTATGTAAGCTTTGCAAGCCAGGCTCAATGGAACTATCCAAGTCAGTTTTTAATCACATATGGGGTTTTCGATTGATTGACACCGGTGCACAGTGGTCCAGATCGCTAATTTAGGAGGAATTTTTACTTTCTGACAAACCTGTATAATTTAGCCGTATCATGTCTTAGGATGAATTTGTGTACTTTAGAAGATGCTTCTTTTTATTGGAATAGTTATTAGGGTGGTTCTAATTTATCTAAAATACGAAAATAAACTTTTTACTGATAAAAGATAGAGCTCCACAGTCTTCCACAAAGTTGTAAAGTAACTTATTTTGAATAAATTTGTTGAACATATTAAAGCTCTATCTCTTTTAGTTTTTGTTATACAAGAAATTTAAAAAAAAAGATTAGGGTGTTCCTGAAAAAAACGTTTTTTTAGTATAACTTTCGTATCTTTTACTTTTTGTTAACACAACCTTTGAACAGCTTATTGAAAACTTCAAGCCGAGTATTTTTCTCCAAGACACCGAAGGTCTAACTTTTTTCTTTAAAAAGTTATGGACACTTTTCGTTAAAAAAATAGCCTATTTCAAGGCTCAATATCGCTGATGCGGGCACCTAAAATTGAATTCTGTTTCCACCACATGAAAGACCATACTTATTAGTATATTTGAGCAAAAATTGGCGAATACGATATTTTTTTAAAATTTGCAATTTAGATTTAAAGTTTGTAGTTTTGCAGGTTCAACGCATTAAAGCATTTACACACATATCGTTGTATTATGAAAAAAGCCACTTTCAAATATCATTCTCTCATCGCAGCAAGCTTTGCATAAGTGAAACGACTGTCAAAAAAGGTTTCTGATTTTATTCGTTTTAAATAAAACTAGTAAATATGGATATTAGTCGAAGAGAGTTGGCGAATTTGCTTATTGCTGGTAAAAGGACAGATGAACTGCTTAAGTTCATTACAAGTAGTAATCCAAATGTAAAATTGAGACTTGTTAGTGCTCGGAAGAAAATAAAAATCTTCATGTTGGAATTTAGAAGGTTGTGGATTCGGAGTAAGCGCACGCAAATTCGGTTTGAGCTGGAAAATTTTGTGGCTTGAAGGAAAGCTAAGATTCGAAGTCGAAGGTAAAAGTAAAAGCCGAAAGAGGAAACCATTTTCCGAAATATGTCGCAGAGCCAAAATAAAAAGATTAGGAAAGTTGCGCGATAAGTATTCCACGGAAGAACTTGGTTTAGCGTCAGCCGTCAACGCTAATTCTACTGGTTTCCGTTTAGTTGGCAGACAAATCGAACGATTGTCGAAAAGTCCCGTCAGATCTACCGTAGAGAATTTAGGATCTATGGCTGTCCCGATTGCAGAAGCGTTTACTGCGGAGGAGGCACTTAGATTTATTTGTGAAAATGATTTTTCTAAGGCGCAGTACCAAAACATACGCAGCTCAGTTATGCAGAAGGGTTTGGACATTTATCCCGCGTATAATAAAATAGTAGAAGAAAAGAAACTATGCTATCCGATCGGTATGTACTATTCTCAAAGATTCGTCCCTGAATCAACAATTTTTTTCAGGAATTTCTGTTCAGCCTTCTTGTGCGTATGTTCCCCTTCAAACTCTTGTTAACCATACCGTGGAACGACTCATCTCGTTTCTGAATATTGGAGTTCTACCACTGCATCCTGAGGATAATACGTTTGTTATCTTTAAGTGGGGCTGCGATGGAAGCAGCAACCATTCCCGGTAGGCAACATTATTTTTCTTCTAAACTTTGACTGACAGTCTCTTTTCCACTTGAACATAGATACAAGCAAATGTGCGTTGACGAAGATGAAAATGGAGAACTATTCGAGTATAACGATTCGCATATATTTGCTCTATCTATAGTACCTTTACGTGTAGTTAGTCGCCGGAAAGATGAGTCAAGAGATTGCATTCTTTGGAATAATGATTTTCCATCTTCAGTATCCCTGTGCCGACCAGTAAAATTAATTTTCAAGAAGGAAAATCCTGAACTAACAAAGGATGAAGTTGCCGCGATGAACAAGCAAATCGATGAATTAGTCCCGACTATAGTAAATGTTAATATACGCAAGATTCCGATTAGTTCAAGCTTCATATTTTCCATGGTTGATACGAAGGTAGTGAATGACGTAACAGGCACACCGTCTCAAGCGTGTTATATATGCAAACGCTCCGGAAAGCGATTGAATGATCCTTTACTGGAAGCCAGCGATCCACCGGATAGTTTATATGTTTTTTCACCTTTACATGCATTAATACGAGCAATGGAGTTACTATTGAATATTGCTTACCGTTTAGCTCTAGCAAAACCGCGTTGGCGCGTAGGCAAAAATACCAGCGAGCTTAAGGAACGACAAATAAAAATTCGACAAGCGTTACGTGACCGTTTAGGTCTTCGTATTAGCGAACCTTTGCCAGGTGGCGGAAATTCTAACGATGGTAACACAGCTCGAAAATTTTTCAGAAACCGAGATGTCGTTGCAGAAGAAACCGGGTTGGACGAAATGTTGCTAGAACGTATGTATGTGCTATTAACAATCATCAACAGCAAATTGGGAATTAACGCGGATGCTTACCGGAGTTACGCCGAAGATACACGATTGCTTTATGTACGCCTGTATGGTTGGTACGCTCTCTCACCAACCGTGCATAAACTCCTGGTCCATGGAGGAAGCATTATTCAACATAACATGCTGCCAGTAGGTATGTGCAGTGAAGAAGTTCAAGAAACCAGGAATAAAAGTATTCGCAGATTCCGAGAATTCCACGCACGCAAATTCGATCGACTCGTCAATCTTGATGACATTTTCAAGAGACTTCTTGTTTCATCAGATCCTATAATTTCTCTTAAATGTAAACGTCGAATTCAACGAGCACCGCTGGATATACCTGAAAATGCAATGCATCTACTTTTGAATTAATTGGCATTGAATAAATTCTCCTTATATAAATCATAAATTGTTGTCATAGCCAAATTATTTTTAATGAACACATTCTGTATTGTTGATATGTAAGCAAAACAGAAAAGGAAATACAAAGGCTTTAGGCAATTTCTTTTATGTCGCTATGCGATAAAATTTAAAACTTTGGTTAGTAAATTTAAAATTACATGCTTAAAAAAAATAATATTTTCCAATTTTTGCTCAAATATACTTAAAAGTATGTTCTTTTCTATGGTTCAATCCGAACTTACTTTTATTTGCCCCAATCAGTGATAATGACATTTGAAAAAGGGCTATTTATGAGCGAAAAGTTTCCATAACTTTTGAAAGTATAAAGTTAGACTTTCAGAGTTATGAAAAAACGTGGATTGAAGTTTTCTAAAAGCTGTTCAAAGGTTGTTTTAACAAAATATAAAATTTCTTTCGAACATTAACAAGTCTCAATTTTACATTTGGATTACTACTTGTAATGAACTTAAGCAGTTCATCTGTCTTTTTACCAGCAATAAGCAAATTCGCCAACTCTCTTCGACTAATATCCATATTTACTAGTTTTATTTAAAACGAATAAAATCAGAAACCTTTTTTGACAGTCGTTTCACTTATGCAAAGCTTGCTGCGATGAGAGAATGATATTAGAAAGTGGCTTTTTCATAATACAACGATATGTGTGTAAATGTTTTAATGCGTTGAACCTGCAAAACTACAAACTTTAAATCTAAATTGCAAATTTTAAAAAAATATCGTATTCGCCAATTTTTGCTCAAATATACTAATAAGTATGGTCTTTCATGTGGTGGAAACAGAATTCAATTTTAGGTGCCCGCATCAGCGATATTGAGCCTTGAAATAGGCTATTTTTTAACGAAAAGTGTCCATAACTTTTTAAAGAAAAAAGTTAGACCTTCGGTGTCTTGGAGAAAAATACTCGGCTTGAAGTTTTCAATAAGCTGTTCAAAGGTTGTGTTAACAAAAAGTAAAAGATACGAAAGTTATACTAAAAAAACGTTTTTTTCAGGAACACCCTAATCTTTTTTTTTAAATTTCTTGTATAACAAAAACTAAAAGAGATAGAGCTTTAATATGTTCAACAAATTTATTCAAAATAAGTTACTTTACAACTTTGTGGAAGACTGTGGAGCTCTATCTTTCATCAGTAAAAAGTTTATTTTCGTATTTTAGATAAATTAGAACCACCCTAATAACTATTCCAATAAAAAGAAGCATCTTCTAAAGTACACAAATTCATCCTAAGACATGATACGGCTAAATTATACAGGTTTGTCAGAAAGTAAAAATTCCTCCTAAATTAGCGATCTGGACCACTGTGCGGTGTAGCGGAGTGCACTGAAACTGCACCGTTTTTGCACTTTCTAGCAGAAGTGCAGAAAACTGGGTATGTTCCATTGACACTTCTGCTAGAAAGTGCAAAACCAGTGCAATCCACTACACCGATGTCAATCAATCGAAAACCCTAATACATTTGCTTCAAACTGTCCTCAACTCCTATTTTGCAGTTTTCACTTCGTTGTCTGACGTATTCTTGATGGTCACATAATTAGCGTTTCTGCATTAGAATTGGCAGACAGCCTTTGTTGATTATAAGTTTAGGGAATGTGGGGAATAAAGTGATATATAACGTCTTTTTTTGCGCCAGCAAAGCTCCTTGAGCGTCTCATATACGAGTTACGAAGGAAATTGAGGTTTCGATGAAATGCCGGAAGAGATGAGGAGCAGTAAGCGAGTTTTACAAGAGGGACTGAGACACTTACTACCACTGAAATGAAATCTGTAAGTAGCACTAATACATATATAATTTCAGGAACTGTTCGGGATGGCGCTGGGCCTGTGGCGTTCGACTGGCATAGTCTATTCTCATTGGTTCGGTAGTCTTTTTGGCTGGTTTTGGTAAATGTGTGCAAGTGAATAGATCAATTCACTTGGGTGGGGGACATATGGATCCTGCTAGTTGTCGTTGCTAGTCTTTTGACCTTTGGTATGAATCTAAATCAGGAAAGATTATTTAGCTCGACCAAGTACAGCAGCTTCTAGAAATGCTGAGTAGCCTTTTCGGGTCGGTGTCGTTGTGATCTGTTCAAGGCGAACCAGGTGGACATTCGGTCCGAGAAAATTTTATGGGGAATCACGAATAAGTATTACCCAAATTCTTTATGGGCAGGGATTCTTTTTGTGAAACTTTGAAATGTCTTCACCTGTCCAGTTAGTCAGAATAATGTAATGATGAGTATTTTTGCCGCATTCATAAATAGTCGATTGATCCGTTTCAAACCAAGGACACAAAACGCGTTTAGAAAATTAGGAAGAGACGTAAGCGGATTTAATGCGCAATTCTCACTATTGTTTGTTTTGTTGTATTGGCTACCCTAATAAACATCTTATGATCCAAGAGCCTAACGACCTGTTCAGGGTATAATCCAAACAATATGTGGAATCGTTGGATTATATGGGTTAAAGTTCATGTATAATTTTTTTTTATTAGGGTACACCAAAATGTGCAGTTAAGGACATCCTGAACAGAGTCACAAGGTGGCAGCTAAAATGGCTGCCGTCGTTTCTGCTTCTTTTTATTTCATCGTCAAAATCAAAACATTGCATTGGCGTGCAAGATAAAATCGATTGAAACTTGAATGTCTTAACTCAGATTGCTTAGAGATTGTATCACTGTATGTACGCATGTTAGCATAAGCAGATGAATAGATTCTCTTCACGGAATTTTGATTCGTTTGGGAAATATGTACCTTTTTGTTTTTCAAAACAAATGAAACACGCGGTAAAAAATCAGCCAGCTGATTACTGAACGATACACTTGTGTGCATTCCATCTCCTACCGGCCTAGTACCCTCTAGCTGCACACAGATGTTGTAACGTAAGCCGAACAAAACCGAACCTTTGTTGTGATTTTGGCATCGCTTCACCTTAAGTAAAATATGCAAAACGAAAAAGTTGTTGCCACTGATATATGTCAACAGAGATATACTTACAGTACACGAATTGCGTTCCCACTAAGCAATTGCATGTACTTTCTATCTCTATGGCAAGCACAGAACACAGCAAGGAACCTAAGTAACCATAAGCATAAGCATTGGACGGTGATTGAACCATTGCACAATATTGTCTATACGTTTGCACTAATGTTATTGTTATGTATCAGTGTGCAATCGGGCTGTCTCAATAACCTATTTTTGCAACCTATGTGCTTTAAATGTACACCTATCGGCTCACCGTTGCACATGTCAGTGTGTGCAATGCTCTGTGCACCTATAACTGTGCACCCGTCTTCCCATGAGCGTTATGGCGGCTCAGAGTTTGTCCTTTCGTGTTGCTCAGGGATACATTCCTCCTATGCACATCCACACATAAGCACACATGCATATAGAATTTGATCATCCCTGTTCCAGTCAATATTCATATTTGTTACGATCCTCAATTTTTTCTATCATCAATATGCTGAGTAGCCAGACGGGAAAAGTTCCTTTAGGGTTTCACAAAAAGAATCTCTGCTCATAAAGGACATGAGAAATATTTATCCACGATTCCATATAAATATTTCTCGAAACGAATGTCGATCTGGCTCAACTTAAACGGACCGCATCGACCCGAAAGGGTTGCTTACCATTTCTAAGAGCCGTTGTTCTTGGTCGATGATAAATATCATAAAAAAAGTCCTGAATAATTGACTATTTCTTAGGTACCATTCCTGTACTCCTTGCCCGAACTAACCCGTACCCAAGGTCAAAGTCAATAACCATTCACATATCCCTCCATCCAAGGGAAAAGATATATCCATTTGTAAGTAGAAGCACACGTATACCAACCAGCCATGAAGACATTCGAACCAATGAGAATGGACCATACCAGTCGAAGGTCACAGGCCTAGCGCCACCCCGTACAGTCCCTGAACTGTTTGAGCTGGAATAATAATGTATGTTAGTACTACTTACAGATTACATTTCAAGGGTAGTGTCTCACTTCCTCTTTTAAAACTTACATTTCGATTGATGCGCACCGGTGTAGTGGAGTGCACTGGTTTTGCACTTTCTAGCAGAAGTGTCAATGGAACATACCCAGTTTTCTGCACTTCTGCTAGAAACGGTAATGATGTGACCATCAAGAATACGTCAGACAGCCTTAATTGACCCCTTTCGACACCAGTTTAGCCTTACCAAGCCGTAACGTGGGTGGCGGCGTGAAAGCTGCCAAATCGGGGTTGAGGACATCTTGAAGCAACATCTGATGTTGCTCCAAATGTATGTGATCCAAGACTGACTTGAATAGTTCCATTGAACATAGTTTTCATACCTTACATCATTAGACTCACTGTTCTCCATTCACCCACGATTATACATTTGCACCAATCGGCCCCTTATTATAGCATTTACAATGCAATGAAGCTCAATCGGGATTACACATTCTTATCACAATATGACAATTTTTTTATAAAGGTATTCTGAAAATGCGTGCATGCGTTGAAAAGTTCTAACGCGGCCACCACGAAATCTCAGAAACCAATTTATCCATAATTCTAAAAAATATTCCTGCCAGAAAATCCTATTTGCCAAGAAATATATTGAGTGCATGAAATTGTTTTCAGTAAACTCACGCTAGAGCTCGCTGCACCCAATTATGCGAAAAGACATGGTTCTTGTACCAGATTTAACGGGAAACATAATTTTCTCAATTATCGTACCGGGCCACTGTAATTGATCGCAATGGTAGTAAAATGCAATCCCAATGGGTGAGGAGAGCCCACCATATATTTACTAAATGTTAATAACTGTTCAAATCGTTTCAATAGTCCTTCCCAAAATCAATATTTAAATTATAAGCGTAAAATATTCAGTCAGTCAATATAGAATGTCTGAAATAAAGTATCTATTTACTTAATCGGTCATAGATTTTCGTAAAAACACTTTCTCCCAAAGGGTTCGACTAAAATTCCATAGGACCCCCGCAACAATTTATGTTCATGATACTTCTGAAAAATGCGGCAATGACCATATAGAGTAATTACACCAATTATGGATATACTATGTCCGTCATAATAATGTTTTCAATTTGTTAGTAGTTATTATTTTTTCATTATTTTCAATAGGAACACAATTTCCGAAATACATATGGTGGGATATTGAATTTTTGAACTTCCGAATCAATAGTAGACTATGAAAAATATATTTCATGTATGCTTATGTAACACAATAATTTCATAGACTAGCTAGCATGGACTTAGTTGCCGGTGAACTATATAAGGAGCAACATAGAAGTTGCCTGGCTCGCCCTAATCAGTCCTAGTACTGAACCTTGAAAGAGACAACAGGCCGTCATCGCGGGCTACATAGGCCGTGTGTCGGGCAATCTTAGCTTAACACTCTAAACATAAAAGACAATCGCGCGCCTCGACGGCCCACCGCAACAGAAGATGTAACGTCAATCTACTTCTATCACTAGATAACACCGCGTGAAAACAACCACTCATTAACAGAAGTAAGCGGATAAATCCAGATCCCAAAACCTTCTAACAACAAATTACGTGCCCGATACCCGAAGACCAAAAAGAGGCTTTCCATTCCCACCCCAGAACGTCAATACCAAGCGATGGGAATTAACCCATTATAACCCAGGGGTTTCAAAAAGTGACCCTAATGCAGTGATATCTTCAATCCCACCAAAAAATGCATCAAAGATTATGGGAAAAATAAAATTACCGCTGAAAATGGTTTTGAGAATGAAAATATCTCGTGCAAAAAATTTCGTACTCTTAAATAAAAACAACAAATTTTAAGTTGTTTGACATATTTCTTCGGATTTTCTGTTAGACAGCACTTCTTTTACACCTGTAGGAACGTTTTGTCACATAATGGAATTATTAGCACGAATTCCAACAATAAAATTCAATTAAATGTATTGCTTACTTTTCAGCCTCCATTTGCCCCAACTATACACGGTTCAAAAATGTAAACAAAATTATAAAAAATGGCAGTTGTCTTGTTTCCCAATGAAATATGAGGTGCAATAATCCCATTAGTGCAATAATAAAGCAGTTAGATGCAAAAATGCTGCAGTAAATAGCGTTAAACGATGAATAGTTCTGCGTATGAAATTTCATACGCTAGGATATAATGGGTTAAGCAGGCCACTTCCGGAATCGCAACGACTATCCCCAGGTGATGAGAGCAGCCGCGAACCCACAAACAGTAACACAAATAACTAACATCTTACATGTAACGAATAAGAACTTACATGTAACGATGAGTTTATTTTCCCCTGGAGCTAGATACTCTTAAAAGATGATCTATGCCGTGATGGAACATGCTTTTAGATCCCATCAAAACATCTCTTCAATTAACTGTCAATACCAAGTAGAGGCGCATTCCCAATCATCTATATTGATTGATGGCCTAAATAAAATATATGTTACAAAATGAAAAAGCTTCTATGTTTATCCCAAAATGATATCCAAAAACAAATTTGTCACACAAGTCGTGTCTAATAAAAATGACTTTTTGTTTGACAATTATTACTTCTAAAAACCAATAGCTATGTTGTTGTCATCTTCTATTTCATCAGTGCTTTTATGGTCGTTATCGTAGCTCAGAATAATATAGCGGAGGAGGATAACTCCAAACCTTTAACACATTCCCTCTGATGCAAATATTAATCAAAAATTGCTGTGCAGCAGAGTTCCATTAGTCGCTCCAATCTCAAAAATATTTCATATACCAGAGTCACAAACAACTGGTTAAATTAATTCCAATGGTTAATAAAATTATAGAAATTCGTACTTCATTACAAATTTCCAACAGATTTAGAGAGTTGCTAAAATGTAAAAAATAAAATCGACAATCAAAATTCAAATTATCAACCGCCTTACATCAGTTGCATCGTTTTTCCTCATTCCAAAAGTCACCCCCATTAGTCACTTTTCATATTCCCTTAGTCACTTAATGTGACAAAATTTGTCACCTTGGTGACACTCTCACTTTAAGTGAGATGACTTGAAAATTTCCGATCACCTTAGTCACGTGAGATTTGTGTCACCTCACCGAAAGTGACCGTCGGAATAACCCCCACAGCCTCATTTCCTAGGTGATGCTAAACTTTTCGAGGGGTAGCAATATTCAATATGGGTGTGCAATACTTGTTGAAGCGATTCCAAACTTTTGAGGGGTAGTGTAGACCCCGTCTTGGCTTTACCTGACACAGAAGAAGACGCCGACTCGTCAGGCAGGTTGCTCACCGAGGAACATGAAGTTGGATTGACGTGTTTATCCAGGATACCTTGGCACTACTGTCCAGGCATGCACAAGAACGGTGCTGCTCCGTGTTCTATTGCTGTGCACTGGCGCTTAAAGTGTCAGAGCTGAATTTATTGAGCTAGTGCTTGTGCTGGTTTCCAATGAGCTAGAGTTAGTAAGTAGCACGAGCACCGATAAGCGAGAGCTCACGCTAGCACGATGATAGCTAGCACGCTGCACGGAGCTATAGCTCAGCTATAGCAAAGTAGAATAAAAAACGAGTTAGTGTGAGTAATGATGCCTGCATCGTTTTTTCAGCAACCTGTCGCACATTCACCAACGCATAATTCTTGCTTTGTCCTATTCTTTCGTTCCATAGCTTATACTACTGCACCGTTCTAGCTCATCGGACAAGCTTACCGTGCCAGCCCATTGAGTTAACCCATGCTAGCGCACTGAGCTAGCACACCGAGCTTGCTCGTGCCAGCTTACTGAGCTAGGTCATGGTGCTAGCTTATCGTGCTAACTCGTTGTGCTAGCTCTTTGAATCCTACAGCTTGAGCACGAAGGTTACCTAGCACGAGCGGTGGCAGTGCTTATTGCTTTTGGTTCGTTCAAAGCGGCCGCTCAGCTCGTGTTAGGCTCTCGTGTTGTGCTTCATGCATCCCTGCTACTGTCCACCACCAGATGAATTCTTCTTCGCAGCAATCCTGATGATTGGTCGTTGGATTTTTGAATTGGTCACAAAATTTACGGAAGTAGATGTTCTCCGGCCAAGTGTCTTTGGACAGAGCCTTGCCTCTGAATGATTTGCTAACGCCAATTTTGAAGGTAATGAAGCTCAGCGATGAGAGATCCTTTAGAACAAGACGAACTATTTTAGGTTGCAGATCCTTCCCCAGACAATCTTTCTTGAGCTTGCTTGAGTTTGTGCAACCACCCCTGGCTGCTACTCCGTTATCGATCGGGACTAGCTGAAGTTGCACAGGGAATCAGTAGATAATTATGCTTGGGAATAGCGAAACATCTTTGAATGTGCAACTCCTGGTAATCCTAAAGTGTTTTTGATCAATACCGGCACCGGCCAGGCCCAAAACGTAGATCGCGGAAGGAAAGGGAAGGAATGGTTAGTCCGGTACTTGTTTTTGCTAGAGGCCGTATATACTACTGCGCACACTCCACAAGTATCACGGGAGGAGGATATTTTTGTTAGTAAGAGTATAGAAGTTGGATCTACTTCTTCTTTACCGACGTCAGAGAGGTGATTCCAACTACCTGGACTAAATATCGATCCACCAATTTCATGGACCGGGGACCAACGGCTTTACTTCCCTTCCGAAGGAAGACGTGACCACAGATTTTTTACCTCAGAAAAATCTCAACGACCTCGGCTGGAATTGAACCCAGGCCAACTGGAATGATTGGCGGTCACGCTTACCACTCAACCAAGGGGAAGGGAGGGCCCAGACAATCTTTCACAAGTGTAGAAACTTCATCATCCGTCGTGATGGGATCAAATGCAGACAAGTAGACCAATAACAGCTCCTGAGGTGGTGAAATTGTTTTTATCGTTTCAAACTCAGCTTTGGCCCCACGAATATTAGTGATTTTAGTTTTGAGCAGATCATCTTCACGCTTACGCTTAGGAGTGTTTGGAACGGGATTATATGCAGCAATCCTTTTCCATGGTGTATTTACAGTTGGAGATAGTGGTTTTGTGTCGACTTTAACCGAGAGAGCTTTTACGACATCTTTTAAATCAGCTGTCATCCTTTAATGATTTCAGCGGATTGTCGTCGGGGATTGTATTGTCGCAACAACGCGAAGCCATTCTATGGAAATTATCACTACAAAACAAATTAGCACAACCGTTACACATCCAGAATAAATCCCGTAAGTGGGTTCCAAGGACGTCTCGAATTTCATAATCCATCTTGACATATATCATGTGGAACGCATTTCCGCAGTAGCCAGGATAGGTGATTTACTCAGAATCATTAACGACTTTCGAGCAGTTGGTTCAAGCCATACCTTTGAGCGACAAAATAACGCCTACCGAGTATGCAATATGCGCAGGAAAATAACTCCAACGGGTATGGTAACGTTTCGATAGCAGCGAACTTGCATGCAACGTGTGATAACTCAGCTATCCGCTAGAAGAGGTCGCTTTTGCCGAAAAAATTGAGCGTGACATAGTGCGCAGTGATAATGTCAAGTAAAATCACAAACAAAAGCACAAACAAAACTATCACTTTCACAAATTAAATTAAATTAAATATAATGCTTTCTTTTTTAATGGTCCAACTAAAGGCATGAGCCTAGACTGCTGGTACCGAGAATAGAGACTTCCGGAAGTGACCGAACAACTTAAAACACCTAAAAATATTTACATCTCACGAGATGCACATAAAAGGAGCGTCACAATTCACTTGAATCTACATTCAAGAACATGTAAAAATACGATTTATTCACAATTCTCCATCTCCATTCAACCGAGTTCTACAGCAAAAGAGACACAATATTTCATTTCACATGTCAAAATATGTAAAATTTCATTATTAGACAGCAAAATACGTCACAATGCTGTTTACGTCAAATGTAAATTTCAAGTGTGTAGGTTCACTCCTGAGACCGGTGTGTTATCCTGTTTGCGAGATCGCGGGCGTAGATGTGCGTGAATGATCAAGAAGGGTCGATCGTTTGTGTGTTAACGTGTTTGTCGCGTATGCTAGCGTGTAAGTAACTTCGCATGTATAAATTATTTTCCATAACCGTGTGGCCATCCACATGTTCTTGAATAGTCGCGCGCGGACCGTGAATCTTATACTTGATTTTTAGTGTACGGTTCAGATGCTAGAAGAGAGTGAGTTCTCCCATTTCACTAGAGTTCCCGGTTATGTCGCCATGGAACGTGTTGCCTAGTGAATATGAGCGTCATTTTTTATTGGTGCAACTGAAAGCATGAGGCTAGGAGGCTAGGCCGGTAGAATCGAGGGTAGAGACTTTCGGACAAGACTGATTCATGATCGCGCGAGCGGTGGGTTTACATTTACAAGTGCTAAAACATTTACTTAATTACTGGGGTGTTCTAATTTTGGCAAGATCGCGGGCGGGTTTGTGTTGTCACGACCAGGTTTGTGTTATCGCGAGAGTCACGAGCGATTTTACGTTTCGAATGGGAGATATTGTGAGTGTATATGAGAGGAAAGGCATTTTATTGTGTTAAAGAGTATTAGTGTAAATTTGATTTAAGATATAGTGATAAAAGGAAAAATAAGTCAAGCAAAGATAGTTGGAGGTAGAACACAAATATAGATTATTTTTAGTATGCACGGATAATGTTAAGACAGAGTAAATTGATCTATAAAGTAAGGAATATAGATTATTATCTATATTATTGAGCAGATGAAAATATATTAACTCCAGAAAGAAATAGATATTACATGTGTGTGTGTGTTAACCATCCTAACTCCCACTAGCTGGTAGTGATTTACAGAAAAAATATGTTTGCATGTATTTTAACATATCCATGCAAATAACTTTGTTCAAGGATTTAGGTAGGTGTTAGCTCAATTGACTTTCCGATGCCCATTTCGTGTACAGCGCCAGACATGTTCCGAGGTCATCGTTCCATCAACCAGCCCCGCCTTACTGTAATGTTTGTATCAAATGGATTATAACATTACAATAAGACTTTCGATTCCTTACATGAGGTAAGAAATCGACGCGTATTTAGTAAATACACTAATTTCTGTATATATAAATTAGAATATATCTGTAGAAAAATATACCAGTTTTTCTATTTCCTTCCTCATCTCCTACTTGCGCGAGTGACTGATACTTGCTTATCCATTTTTCGTCCCATTCCAAACTTTATCCAGATATCCTCAAAATCTCCAGCTTCTTTCTCACGCAACAAACAGCCCGAGCAATCCTTTCTCTTTCTCACATTTGCAGGAACAGCGCAATCCCTCCTTCAGTTTCCGCTGGTTTCTTCAAAACCAGTTCCCGTATGGTATATTCCTGTGGGGTGGGTTGGCTTTCGACACCCGTCCATCTCCCTAGAAGCTACCTGTTCCTTTTATTTCGCTGTCGGCTGAGACTGTTGCGACAATCAATCAATCTATCCCGGTCAAACCATTCGGAACTTGATTCGGAATCCTGAATGGAGCCAGTATGGACCCCAGCTCAAACGCAACAACAGATGCCGAAACCGATTGATTCGGAATCGGTTGCTGCATCTGAGCCGGAATCCACTCCGACTCCATTCAGAAATCCGAACCTGTTCCGGAATGGGTTTAACTGGGATGCCTTTCCTTTGCGAAATTTTCTCCTCTATCTTCGATCAACCAAAGCGATGAACCTTAAAATCAGGTTTAGATGGCGCTGCAGGCACTGAGTAGAACGAACGGGAGTGTATTTTAGTGGCTTGAATCACACCCGTACTTGGTAAAATAACGAAATTTTGTTTTGTTAAGCTGCACTATTCTCGCGACATTTTCACCAACTAATACACAACTTAATGGTAGACACGACCTAGTGAATGGTTGGTTTCGTTTTTCGATAAATTACACTGTATTTCACTCAAAAACTTTAAAAAAGTTTGGACAACAACAAAAACACCTTCTAGCGACTTGGCAGTGCTGCCACTCACTCCAGAAAGAAATAGATATTACATATATCTAAATTACTTTTAAGGTGTTTGGTGACGGTGTTCGCGTGGATTGGATTTCTCCAAAAACTACGAGTTTCAGTTTATTATGTTGGGTTAGTTGAGCAGTGACAAGTTGTTGAACAGTATGTTTAAGAAAGAGGTTCCATCCACAAGAAATTGTCGTCCCTGGTTATGAAAACAGCGAACACGATTCATTTTAGACGAGTGTTACCATCTTTACGAGCCAGAGCAATAGTTCGAGCGAGTTAAGAGATAAAAACACCCACCTTCAGTCTGATCATCTCTTATAGATGACAGTCCATTGATCCGAATCAAATGAATCGATCATCAAATGTATCTTCGACCAGCTGAACCAATATGTCCCCTTTCGAAAGAAGAAACATCCATATCAGCTGTCCGCCAAAACACTCGATCTAATGATTGTGAGTCGTGAGATCAAGAGATCAAAGAACCAGCACTCACTTGGATCTCTCACTCTTATCCATCACCCAAGAGTACGCGCCCTTAGGCTCATCACCGGAGCCCAGGGTCATTCATTTTATATGAATATTCATAACTTTTTACAAAGTGATCGAAATATTTTGAAACTTGGTAGAGTTCGAGCACACTATGGAAGGTTTTCTACGGAAAGTTTTGGGATTGTTTAAAATAAAAAAATTTAAAATCATTTTGTTTTACAAAAATGCTCAAATTTCGAGGCATCGCTAAAACAATTTTTTTTTTGTTTACACAAAGTTTTTTGTTAAACCCTTCATAGTGTGCTCGAACTTTCCCAAGTTTCAAAATTTGTCGATCACTTTGAAAAAAAATATGAATTTTCATACCTTGATTCATTTTTTGACTGGCGTTGGACAAAATATCAATATTGCAAAAATAACTGCCTTCCCAATGATCATTTGAATCCCGTAATTTACGCCAAAATAAACATACACTGTAGTATCAGAAATTCGATTGATGTAGCAAGAGTAAGACATATTTAAAATCTATTCGAGTCATTTCAGCCATTCAATTTTTAGCACGGACTTACACGTTGAGATTCCTGTTTTTGTCGGTAAGTCATTCGAGCAGGAACCCAGAGGATCACTTCTTGGTAGAAGTCCTTCAACCAACCAGAAGCTGTGATTTAATACGGAGAGAGAAAATAGTCATATTATCAAGCTCATAGCCAGGGGTGGGCGTAGCGTAGTTGGTAAATTAATGGCCTTGTACGCAGCGCACCTGGGTTCGAATCACGACCCCGTACATAGGGTTAGAAATTTTTCATAAGAGATTTTTCTAACCCGACAAGGTGAATGATCTTAAGGTAAAAACCTTGGTAATCGAAATAAAAAATAAAAAAAAGCTCATAGCCATTTAATCTGCTGCATTCTGTCGATTGAAAGTTTTTAATTTAAGAAAATGGCAACCCCTCTTGTACATCGAACTGTTTTTTTTATTTATTGACAGATTAAGGCCGAAGTGGCCTGTGCCGTATACAAAAGATTCCTCCATTCCACTCGGTCCATGGCCTCGCGTCACCAGCCACGCAGTCTGCGAAGGGTCCGCAAATCGTAGTTCCCACCGGGGTTGGTTACCCGATCTTCACTAAGGTTACTCGTATCCCAGTCGACGCCACGAGGAGGCCAGGGCTAGGAGTTACTGGGCAGGAAGCTAAGGACCGCAAGTGGGGTCTATTTTATGCCTTCAGGTACAAGAGGCTTACGCACTGCCCAGTCATTGTCGACCAAAGTGTCGACCACATCGAACTGTGTTCCTAGTTTAGTTGATTTTTTCTTAGATCTGGTATAAAATAATTTCAAAATTGTTATTTTAAGGTTGAGCAGACAATGGGCAAAATTCGAAAACGAAAAAAGCAGTTTTTTTCCACACTGTGTGCCTGATCTTCATAAAAATCAATCAGCAGTACTGTAACAACATTCTACATAAGCTTATTGATTTTTATGAATATCTAACACACGGTGTGGAAAAAACTGCTTTTTTCGTTTTCGATTTTCGGCCCATTCTCTGTCCAACCTTAAAATGTAACAAAGAATTCGGCACCGTCAAGCCAACGCACTTTGAATGGGGTCGTATCATATCAGTAGAAATTCACTCGTGTATTTCCAGAATTCTTAACTGTCAACGAGACCGTTATGATGATGGTTCCTATAGTTTCAATAGTGGTAACATACGAATTGTGGAAAGTCTGAATGCCGAATATAAACAATGCCAAAAAAAGTTAGTACGAGAAGCACCTGAATGTAAATAATTAACATTTTATGTAACGATGATTTAAACAAAAAATTTCAGTCACGAATACAAATTCAAAAAGTGAATACTATAGTTGAAAAGATATATTTTCACAAAAGACTAAGAAAACAAAATTTTGTGAGTTCTCCTGGCCATCGCCAGCAAGTGTTATATGTGACAAAACATTTCTTCCTTAATTGACCACTCTGAAATTTGTTGCAAAAATGCCGAGGGGAGTTCAAGTTTATGCAACCACTTTGATGCTGGTTGTAATCCACGATGATACAGTAGTAGTTACTATTTCATTCCATTACACTAAGGTAAACAAATTCAGAACACATAATTAACTACTCGACTCAATCTTCAATTTACCTTTTTCAAAATATTTATCCCTTTGAACTCGCTATGCGACGGTGGCGAACTGGGGAAATTTTCCTCCACCCAGGAGACCACTTTATCCGAGACGAACGGTGGTACGGTAACGCCCCATAACACTTTGGGGTCCACTTCAAATTCTGGCGTCACGAGATCAAAGTTTTGCTTAAACATTGAAGTGGAGGGTGAAAGTGGCTCAGCCATTGTGGAATAATGAGGCTCACGCTCGATGAAAACAATAATTTCGCATTAGATACTTTTCAGCAACAAAGATCTATCACTATTTCACATTCACGTAATTCAGCAAATACGATGTGATCTGTTTTACGATGAAAATCGATTGAAATTTGTCAACCGAAATGGTGTAGCGCACAATAACACTTGAATATACTCATATCACAGAAGACCGCACTTGTTTCAATCCCTTGTGCAGAAAGCCATATCATACTTACAAAACAACAAGACGCGGGAATCGACCGTTTTGAACCCTATTGCAGTGGGTGGAAAACTCTAACTGATGCTAGTAATCCAATGCGATCAGACGAATCCTGGTGGCGCCGTGCTTTTCCTCTCCACAATGTCTAATTTCTGAGCTGCAGAGAGTGTTACAACAGAGGAAAAGCTTCCCAACCCAGTCTCTCTGGCAGCTGTAAGCACATTTCAGGAAAAGTGCTTGTTTTGGTTACTTTTTCACATCAACAGACGTCATCACATACAGCAGAAAAGCGCATGTTTTTCTTCCTCTCCGTCCACTCGTTGGTGCTGTTGATGCGAAAAACGTGTTCCTAGTTTGCTTGAAAATGATTCCTAAAGTAGGAAATAATAAGTTCTTGCAAAATTCGATTCTTACTAGTTTGCAAATATCTTGAAGCGTTTCTGCGAAGCCTTATATTACATATCGATAGCACACATTTAATTTTTTCTGCCATTTCAGATTTTTTCGCATCTTTAGCCGAAATCCCAACAGCTAAGATCTCAGTAAACAATTTGTCGAAATATCCGTAAAAGTGACGTTTGTTAGCTGAGACTTTACCAAAAATCAGCAAACCACTGACTTTACTACGAGATATCAGTTTCTAATTTTTCTGACTACACGGCTGTTGGGAAATTGCCGAGCCGAATTGAGTGTGGAGTGGTCCACTAGGATGTTAATAAAAGTTTATTACATTTCTTCGGACAAAACCAGCCCAAAGACGGTCTGATAGTCGGCAAGCTGAAGTATCCTTGCCATGAATTAATTAGATTTCTGCTCCCATGCCATAAAAGCGACAGAAACTTCAAGTCAAGGTTTAGTTCCGTGTTGATGACTAATTGTGCGTCTATTGTTTCGTAATATTTCCCGTATAATAAATCACTACCTTCAAATTCCCATAATGGGATTTGGTTCGCAATCGATAGAATGCTATGTAACACGAATCTGCATATATTCAATGCAGCCAATGGACCAACATGTACATGATATGAAAGCATATCACTCTTTGCTTCGACGGTACAACTCTTAAGTTGGTGAGCTGATTCATGGCTAACAAGTTGAGAAACCGTCATTATCTGATCGGGAATGATCATCATATTCCCGTGACCCTCATGATAGGGAATGAGTCAAGATAGACGAATCAATTTTTTTATTGACTGCAATATTTCTTAGACCATTTGCAATGTAAAACAATATGAAAAATATCACTTATTTTGTCTCTCCTTTTCTCGGTGCAAAATAAAATTTAATTTTTATGTTGTAATTTTAAATTTAAGGTGACAAATATCCATAGTGGTTCACGATTTTCGTTATAATGGGCATAGTTGAACTGGTCGGTGTTAAGTCAGACCGGACTAAGTTGCAAAATTAAAATAAAAAAGAGAATGATGACATTGGATAAATAATTTCTTCAGCTTCATTCGACTCTTACTAGATTTGATATATGTTATAATAAGCAAGAAAAATAGCAAAAATTAATTTTGAATTATAACGTTAAGGATGCTGCGGTTCAAACTTTAAACTAGTTTTTCTCGAAATCAATAAAATGTCACTTAGTCCGGTCTGACTTAACACCGACCAACTAAGACCATACTCACACAACTCAACTGTATGAAATGTGACCTTGTAATCATTGCTACGAATTCGGACGTGCCCTTAACTTCAAAAGGTAAAGTAAGGAAAGCTCGGTTTTTTTGCTAGCACTGCTGAAGAAGTTATGTTTTCTGCCAGCTGTCGGAACCGACGTATGGGTATAGAGAGTAGTGGACGCCAAGCGCTCATAGTGAGCATAAGAATTGTAGCAAAATAGTTATGCGACAGAGCTTTTACTATTGCTATTTGAAATAGTATGCGACGGAATTAGATAGTAGTACCGCTCATAACACTCTACTACATAGCAGCATAATCAGCAAGGTCAAGGTCGCGAAGCATTTCCGTATCTCTACTAAGAAAAGGGATCGAATTTCAAACAAGTTACACAATATATAATATGTAAATAAATAATTTTAACTTTATAAGCTATATTCTCTGGAATCCATCTTTTCATATGAGAGAAGTTTGGGATAAAATTGTTTCAATATCTTATGGGGATTTTCATTGAAAAACCACGGAGCAGTGGATTACTCTCGTGTTGCATTTTCAACAGAAGAGCAGGCCACTACACCTGTTCCATTCTCACTTCTGCTAGAAAGTGCAAAACTAGTGCAATCCACTGCCCCGGTCTTTTTAAGTGAAAAACGACGACAGTTATGCCATTATGCTTGAATACACACAAATTGAGAAAAAAAAATGTCGGACGGAAAAATCAAATTAAGGAAGAAGCTGGCAGAGTACGTGCAACAATTTTGCGTATATTTTTATTCCGCAATATTTGACTACTGGTTATTTAGTGAGAATTTTACCCCGTTTATGCCATGTACATATTCAGTATCTAACTGTTCTGACGACAGAATTTCATAGAAAAACCATGGTTGAACGTAGTTGGTAGGACACCGCCTAAAATGCTGGACTTGATTACCCCGCCTTAGGGTAGCTAAGGAATTCTGTGAGAAGGGTGCGATTTGAGGGATTCCATGAAAAACCGGCCGACCGCAAAATATGACCATCGTCAATTCGAACGAAACTTTGCAGTTGTGTTCAGTTTATGAATCTCCATGATTTTTTCTGGCAATTGCAATATTTTGATACAAGAGCAATTTTTCAAAAGGGCGTAGACGTTCCTACGTGCATGAATTTCAAAAAAAATTTGATCGATTGCTCTATTTTATACAGCAAAACTATGTGAAAACGGGTTACAGGGAATGAATGAACGAAAAAAACATACACTGAAAAAATGTATCATTCATCACAAAAATAAAAATTTACGTTAAAAATTAAAATTGCAAAAAAACCATGTTTATAATTTTTTATATTTTGTCAACAAAAACCTAAAGAAAAAAGAAACATTTTGAATGTGGTTGCATGATGGAGAACTTATCGGTAAAAAGTTTTTCTAGCAATAACTTTATACATATTTTAAAATCAAAATTCATTTAAATCTTCCGATAGTTTTCGAGATATTTAAAATTTTGCTCTAACAAAAACATTTAATTCGTGTAATTATGCCCTTTTTTAAAGTTATTGGCGTTACCCCATCATAAAATGTTAACAATCTAATGTTTATCGTTTTAGTCACGTAAAAGAAACTTTTTCAGTGCATTTCAATAAAAAAGTTTTCTTAACCCATTCATGCCCATGTTGTTTGTGGACAACAACGTTTTTAAATAGCTATAACTTTTGATGTAGGCAAGATTTGCTCACAAAAACAAGTAAGACTAATAAATTTGTTTATTGCCTTTTATTTGAGCATTAACAGTTACAAGGATCAGCTCTACAACTGAAGGTATTGCAATTAGTCTGATTGGATTCCGATGAAGCAGTGCTGCCAGGAACAGTTTCCGTTGACGACGGAAAATGATTTTTTCATATATCTTCGTTATGGTGCAATATTTTTGAAAACTGATTAAACTTATCAATTTAGATTGTCTTTGGCTACGTTTTCCAGGCAATTGAACTATTCTAAATATTCTAGGAGAATTGTATTGAGCATTGGAAGGTAAAAACTCAGCAGCTTCTAGCACTGCAAGAGAAGCACCTATCTTTATGAAAAAAGGCTTTTCGTGTTTCTTAATCTCACTGTTTTCAGGGAAAAATAGTTTTGAAACCTTACATGCACTAGGAAAAAAAATGAATGAAAGGGTTAACAACAACTTTTGACATATTTTGATAATTCATACTGTACAATGTTATTTTTGAATATGATTCTAACCGCCATTTCAAATCAAAATGCTCATAACTAAAATTTTCTGGAATGTAGTAGTTCTCGAGATATTTTAAATTTTGCTTTAACAACGCAATTATTTTGTTTTAAAATGACCTTTTCATAAGTTATTCGCGTTTCTCCATCAACAACAATATGTTTTTCAAAAGGCCCATGAAATTTCCTGGAACTTTTCCATTGATATCAAGGCGATATTGTAAACCATTTGAAAGTTATACAAAAAACAATCAAAATATTATTCAACCATAGAGTATGATGATTAAACTATATAGTTGAATCATACCTCGGTTGTTTTCATGTAGCATTCGAATGGTTTACAATATCGCCTTGATGCCAAAGAGAAAGTAACAGAAAATGTTATGGGCCTTTTGAAAAACCTTTTGATGTTGATGGAGAAACTCGAATAACTTATGAAAAGGTCGTAATGAAACAAAATAATTGTGTTGTTAAAACAAAATTTAAAATATCTTGAGAACTATTACATTTCAAAAAAAAAATATTATAAGCATTTTGATTTAAATGGCGTTTAGAACATATTCAAAAATAAAATTGCATTTTTGACTGCAAATAGTACGAATTATAAAAATATGTCAAAAGTTGTTGTTAGGAAAACTTTTTTATTGAAACCTTCCCCACGATCAAAATACACTGAGCAAGTAGCTTTTAAGTCTATTAAAGGATGAACATTAGATTATTGACTATTTATGATAGAGTAACGCGAATAGCTTTTGAAAAGGGCATAATTACACGAATTAATTGTGTTTGTTGGAGCAAAATCCCAAATATCTCGAAAACTATCGCATTTTGGAAGATTTTTGGTAAATGGATTTTGATTTATAATGATACTAAGATACTAAAATTACAGTTTTGTATGTAAATTAATTTGAAATTTAAAAGCATGTAGCTATTGTTAGAAAAACTTGTTTACCGATAAGTTCTCCATCATGCAATCACATTCAAAATGTTTAGTTTCTCTTTGGGTTTTTTTGACAAAATATAAAATTAAAAAAAAATGGGTTTTTTGCAATTTAAATTTTTAACATAAATTTTTATTTTGATGAAAAATGACAACATTTTTTTCAGTGCATATTTTTTGGTAAAGAAGTTCATTTCCTGCAGCTTGTTCTCCGATAGTTTTGCTGTATAAAATAGAGGAACCGAACAAAAAAATTACGCCCTTTTTAAAAATTGCTGTTGAGTCCAAATAATCAAAATATTGACTATGGGAAAAGCTTAGTCTTCCATGCCGGTGAAACCTGCAAAGTTTCATCGAAATATAAAGTGCTCGCTCACGATTTTGGAGATTTTCCGACGGATCTTCGTGTAATTCCTCTGTTGTTTATAAACAACGTTCTTCGTCTGTTATAACTTTCGATTTAGGCAAGATTTTCTCACAAAACAAGTAAGGCTATTACCTTTCATTTGAGCACTGATAGTTACAAGTATCAGCTCTAGAACTGAAGTTATTGCAGTTAGCCTACCCGAGCAAACGAAAAGCCCAGAATACACCCATGCTAATGAGGTTTGACATGGGTGTTTGAAATGGGTTCAACCCATGAAAACACCATCACCATGGTCCAGTAGATCCCATATAAAATACCAAATGTTGGTGTATTTATGGGTTATCGAGACCATTTTATGGTGTCTTGATGGTTATGAATTTTTCGTTATTTCGCAACATTATTGAAAACTGATAAAATATAAGATAACTTTTTTCAAGAGTTGTCCTACTGGAGCTGTAGAGCTAGGTCCCCGGAAGGGAACCCCGGCATAATTACACACTAAAATTGCAGACAATGTCGCCCACTAAAACACTGCTTAAGGCCAATTGCAGCGAACCGTGGTTCTGTATGTGATATTCATTGTACGGTTCAGATATGTGCGGGCGTATGTCTGTATCATCGCGAACAGCTCGAGCATTTGTACGTTAAATTCTATTTTATAACTGTACCTTTCGCATATTCGCGTGTGTTCTTGGATGATCGCGCGCGGACCGCGAATCTAATACTTAATTTTTGGTGTACGGCTCAGATGCTAGAAGAAAGTGAAATCTTCCATATCAATAGTTTTTCCCGGTCATGTTGCTATGGAAGATGTTGTCTACTGGATATGAGCTTTATTTTTCGATTGGTCCAACTGATTGTACGGACCTATGTTGTTAGGACGATGATCGCACAACGCTGGTCGCGTTTGAAACTTCCCAAGTGCTAAAACGTTTCCCTTATTAGCAGGGTAGCTAGAAATTGAATTTCTGCTAGCTGAGCTGTGTCATTAATTACTATCAGCCATCCGTCTATACAGAACGAAAAAATCAACAAGTAGTTCAATCACAATAGGATCGGTGCGACACCGATAGCTTGGTGTCGATTGAATGCATACGGCAGGCTTGATGCTAGCAGAAGTGGAAAAGAATGATCGCGTAGTCGTTCTAGGCGAGGATTTGTGAAGTTTATTTTGCCGGCGGCGGCGGTAAAACATCATGATGAGTTATGTTCTATCAAAGACCATGCGGTAGACTTGGGTGCAACGCTCAACTCCTACTTAGCAGAAGGCAAAAGACTCTTTACATTTCCTTTCAATCATGTCCATATGAGCCTGCCTAGTCCTAGTTTTCCGTTCTAAGTTTATAACTGATTCGCTCTAGAATACCTATCCGTCTTTCAATTTCATTGCGTTCGTTTCTCTTAGTCTTAACTTTGCCAAAAATAGCCAATGATGATGATGATGGTCCCACCTCATACTCCCACAAAGGTGTGAGCTGAACGATTTATCTAGAACATAATTAATATTTTAACTGATGACTAGACCAGTTAACAAAAAACGGACTGGTTCAATTTGCAGACATAACCTTTCCTTCCAAAGAACGTAACCAGATACATTTCGAAAATTCCACCTACAACCAGGTTCCATCAAGAAAATTTCCATTCCGGGAAGATATTTGATAGAATCGGAAATTGAACCCTAATAATTCTCTGTAAGACTTCTCCCGCCTGACCAAGACATCGGTACTACCACCGGCTAAGGTGAGAAGTGACGAGCCTAGCGGCAGTGCAGAGTCCAGTCGAAATATATCATCCACATCAGGCCCCTATATTGAAAGTTGCCTACCACTAACCCAAGGCAATCTAGGGATATTCCTTTCCAGGAATATCCTGGATTGATCAGGAAATTGAACCTGATATCTTGTTATATCAGAAGAAGTCACCAAGCCCCACACCTACTACATCCCGAAATGAAGTTATTTACATGGGGTAACCAGACCTTATGCACAAAACTTTTTTTCATAATACCGCTGCCGGCCAGTTGGTTTTAGAAGGTTATAGGTGGTACAACTTTCGCATCTACCGGGGTGTTTTAATGTTGGCGAAATCGCGGGCGTATGTGTAGATGATTGCAATTGCATGGTCGCGTTTGTGACCAGGTTTGTGCTATCGCGAAGGCCACTAGCGTTTGTAGATATATGAGTATAGAAAGAGTATAGTATAAAGATATAGTAATAAAAGGAATAATAACATGCCGAATAAAGAAAACATATGCAGAGATTGATTAGAAGTGTATAAATTGACTGATACTATTTTGGCATACCCATATCATTTACTATTAACGGCAATTGCATTCTGTTAGAATTTCATCACGCTATCTTGAACGGGAATGGATGATTCACGTTTGTCGGTAAATTAATTTTACTTTAATTTATCCAAACCGATCTTCACGTACCAATCGAATCGAATGCACAAATTGAACACCGGAATGATGACTCACTATTCTATCATAAACGCCAATTTTGTATCCATTCCCTTACCTACCTGTCATAAATACTTAGACAAACACATACATAGATAAACACACGATTAGCACTTCACAATTGTGCACTAGTACCAAAAACTACAATTATTGCATAACGACCACTACTTTGACATTAATTTAATTAGCCTGTGCCTAACACCAACACTGCCATTAAGCTGTGAAACAATGTTTGCAAAAACGGCCCACAGCAAAAGTTAATCCACGTCGACTTGCCAGTCAACCATGCCAGCGCGCACCGGCTTGCGGTTGATCGTTAGTTAGGGTTGGCGCAGAATATGTAAGAACACAAACTTAAAACTAAACTAAAATAGGCCCATAAGCACTCTCGGTCTGCTCGATGCACCACTATCGAGATGTAATGCAATAACCATTGTAAAGCAATTATCTGAAGTTTGGCTTTTTTAGTAAAATACTTTGCCGGCCTAAAGGAGGTGTTGGGCACCTGAGCGAAAAAATTATTCAATCTTTAGTGATTACTTATTGTACCGAAACTAACATTATGAGAAATTTTAGCTGAAGAGATGTATGTTTGAAAACTTTTGGCGAATGCTGCTATTACAATATGAATGTCCTTATCATTTAATAATATTTAGGGGAGTTTGGGGCTAGCTGGCGGAATATTTTTTCTCTTTTTGTATTAGACATATGGCGTTGTCTCTAGTTCTGCTTTTTTTCGTAACGTATTTTCTTTTATACGGCCTTCTCAAATTAAAGAGATAAAATATGAAACCATCGCCAGCAGGCCCTGGAATCCCAAATTATAAATTAAAAAGAATTAAACAACCAAAGCACTAGAGAAATACTCCTCACAGCTTAGAAAATTTGCGTTCTGATGGTGTCTAAAATATCAGCAACCATATGTATTCGCTCATGTTGAAGTAATTAGAAGAAAAAAAATTTTAATTTTTTATTCGCTCAAGTGCCCAACACCGCCTCTAGGCGGCTTACTTATTTTAAGGCTTTAATGAAAAATCCATTACTTACAAGAATTATTAATAGTATTTCCTTTTTTCTTATCACGAAGCCAACCTATAAGAGTTTTTTCAAGCAAAAAAAATTGGGCACTAGAGGGTTAAAACTGATGCACGGAATATGCTTGATGATGTTTGCAATACCGTCAAACCCATCAACCTGGGGGAGGGAAATAAATTATTGTGACAATTTTGGATAAAAAAATAATTAAAAGATTGTTATTTGTTATTATTATATATCAGTGTGCAATCGGACTGTCTCAACAACCTATTTTTGTAACCTATGTGCATTAACTGTACACCTACCGTCTCATCGTTGCACTTGGCAGTGTGTGCAGTGCTTTACCTATGGCCGCGCACCCGGCTTCCCATGAGCGTTTTGGCGAATCAGGCTGTCCTTCCATGTCGCTCAGGGAAAATTGCTCCTATACGGCATAAATACGGGCTTACCTTCATACTATTTGGCACAAGTTTAGAGCGTGTAACGTTGTGTCATCTATTATGTGTAATCCTATGGAAAATCATCCTAGCATCGTCTCGGAATCTACGTCATATTGGCAAATTTCGCATTAAATTCGCTTCTGCCTCTTCCTAATCTCTTTTTGGTCTCCTTATTCCGAAGCGGATCAATCGACTATTAATTGATACGGTAAACATACTAGCAGTATTAGTGCTTACTCCCATACTTTTTCTTACAACTGTGCTATGTCATCTCTATCTTAAATCAGAATTCGATTATCCCTGTTCTAGTCAATATACGTATTCATTACATTATGGAACAGGCAAACCCTCCATTTTTTTCTATTATTATTATGCTGAGTAGCTAGACGAGTGAAGGCCTTTTAGGGTTTCACAAAAAGAGCCTGCCCATAAAGGACATAAAAATTATTTATCCACTATGCCCCACAAAGTTTGCTCGAACCGATTGTCCGCCTGGTTCGACTCGAACAGACCACTCCGACCCGAAAGGGCTGCTTATCAGAGCCGGTGTGCTTGGTCGAGTTTAATAATCGTAAGAAAAAGTCCTGAATGATTAACTATCTTTTTGGTGCTAGTCCTGCACTTCTTTTCTGAACTAGCCTCATACCCATGCTTAAAAGAGTCGACAACTAGTAGGATTCCACATGTTCCCCACCCAAGCGTATTGATCAATTTGCAAGTAGGAGCACACATCTACCAAAACCAGCCAAGAAGACTTCCGAACCAATGAGAATGGACCATGTCAGTCGAAGGCCACAGGCCCAGCGCCATCAGTTCATGAAATTAAGAGTTTTGTTTATCCTGCTCCTAACAACGCATGCTAAATCGTCAGTGAAGCAATTACAACTTCGCATTGATTTTGCTTCTGTCTTCTTCCTAATCTCCTCTTGGGTCCCCTAGGTCTGAAGCGGATCAATCGACAATTAGTAAATCAGAGAGCGCTGTCAACCGTCCACGAATACTAAATTCCGTCCAGCGATTTTACCAGTTATTCTTTCTATTCTAGTGTGTATTAATGATTGATGAAATGATTGTTGCATCAGATTGAATTATTATTTTGTAACACCACTATGCTTGTTTAAATTAAACACTATATTAAACAGTTTAATATAGTGGATATTGTTAGGTGTCATCCTCATCAGAGTCCTCTCGTGCTCACTCCTCACTCCTAGTTTTCCTAACCTTGGTAAATGCCTCTCCCGTCGGCTATACTATTTGCCTATTCAATTCAGTTGTGAAGATCAATATTTTACAGCTACATCACTGAGTACAGACACCCAGATTACGAACAAACAAGTTTAAAATACTTGACCACTACGGTCATCATATTGGCATAATCCAGTAGAATTGTGTGGTCCACTGTCAATTCAGAAAAACTCACGCACTGAATGGAACAACGGTAGAACCATCACAATTTTCCTTGGATGCACCGTAAATTTTTTCTCAACCTTTACGTTTACGCGGGACATCTGTTCTCGGGGCCTAAAGAGATGTTGCTTCTCACCTTAGCACGAACCGGAGGGAACTTGGCCTTGATCCCACTGCTCTGACATCGATGTTACGTGATATTCGTTATGGAATATTGTTTGTTTGGGGGCCATTTATGGACAATGTCTCGCAGAAAAAAGGAAATAATCTAAAATACCTTTCCCCTTCAAGCACATTGCAAACTTGTTAGTTTTATTACAGATAACAGACATTTAGGCTAGAACAAAAAAAATTTCAAAAACCTGTGTAAACTTTCAAATTGATAAAGGTTGGAAATCCGTGTTTCACTATTACCATCTGCGCAACTGTTTGCTATACGTGTTTGACAGCTGCACTCTAACCGCATTGTATCGATCACTGCGCCATCTACAAACGTTTGCCAAACGTGTTTCAGACGTCTGATTTATTTGGAATCTCAGTAGCGGGTATTTACACACGATTCAAATCGAGCCTAAACGTCTGTTATCTGTGGTATTATTACTCTCTCTCTCTCTCAAATAGTACGTCTGAAATTCATTTTCAGTTTTTATTTCGCTAAATCATGTTGCATTACGCTCCACCCTAACTGTTAATATTTGACATCGTTTATGAACGGCCCGTTGGTGATATCATTAGAGTAGTCAATCCAATGCAAAATAGCATTGACAGGAATTTATTGCGCTTTTAGCACCTTGTGTCATATCGTTATGTTTGTTATACATACTAAGAATACCAAATCATATGATGTGATGGCCGGAAGATTAGAGAAATAACCCCCCCCCCCCCCTTCACCCCAAAAAAATAATTGAAAAATAGTGAAAATTTTCATACATTGTCCCAGGTCTTTTAAAAACTGTTTGAATTTTTTATATTTTGGTACACATTGAAGATCTGATTATTGGAAAAACTTGGGTTTGATTATTATTTTAGAGCAACTACCAGTGACGAAATTTTTAGCCTTTTCACGGAGCGCATGGTCGAATTTGCGCTTTAATATCTTTCAAATAGGCGGGTATCTTCTATTATTGAGATAAAAAAATTAACATTTTATAATAAATACATCAAAACAACAAGTTTAAGCCAAATTAAAAAAAGTTTAAGCGCTTTATTTAACAACGCTCGCAAATTTTGAATATTTAATTTCGACCGTTTATATGATAACCCCTCTTTAGGCAACCAATCATCGAGTCATGTCATGTGCGACCGATTAAAAGAAGTGACGGAAAACAGAAACGTGATGTTAGACAATGTTCAAAAAGGCAGATAGCGAAGTGCTAGTTCGGATTTATTAAAATCGTGCAATCATTCAAAAGAAAGTTGTTTCCTCAAAATCAAAATCAGCACCGCCACCTAGCACCTGTTCGTGCCGAAGATTACTAAAGTGCACCGTTGCCACAAAATATCTGATTAATTCCAAATCTGCACCACTGTGGTGTGTCAACGTCCAACGACTGGCGAATCAACCGTCGAGGCGACAAAATCGACCCCGTACCTCGCATCACCTGCTAGTAAACCGGAACAACCTACGCACACGTGTCAACCGTAAGTTCACCAGTTCGACAGCGTGTGAAGTAAGAGTCCGGATAACGGATCCAGCTGACACGTGTGCGTAGGTGGTTCCGGCTTACCAACAGGTGGTGGGAGCTTCAGTGTCGGTTTGGTCGACTCAATAATTGATTCGCTAGGCGCTAGGAGGTAAGGACTAATAATATAGATGAGATGATAATGAATCGATATTAATATGCTAAGATTCCCGTCCGTGAGAAGGAAGTTAGGCAATATTAAGTTTGTTGTTGTACACGTTTGTTCCTAGCTAGGTTACGCAATTTACTCCCCTTAACTGCCGTGATCCGCATAACAGTCCCATTTGCTTTGGGTTTCCAGTTAAGGTTAGCGATGAATCGCACCATGAATGCCACACTAGCCGATAGGTCATCTTTTCGATGTTTGTTTGTATTGGTCAAAATTAGTTTGTTTGGGTTCCCCAGGTTTGGCAGCTGCGCTTTGTTAGATGCTTAACAAACTCAGCCTAAAGTGTACTAACCAGATCGGGTGTTTCAGTAAAACGTGATCCTGCTCGGCATTGT